>NC_133147.1:55337113-55423196 GCF_048418815.1 Hemitrygon akajei
ACTGAAGTGCATGTAGACAGCATCCACTACTTTACTCTCGTCAACTTTCATAGTAACCTCTTCAAAAAATTCAGTATGGTTTTTCAATGCACAGCTCCATGTCGACTGTTCCAAATCAGACCCTGTCTATCTAGATAATTATATATACCATCTCTAAGAATACTTTCCATTAATTTACCCACCACTGACGTCAAACTTACAGGCCTATAATTGCTGGTTTTCCTCTTAGAACCCTTTTTAAACAATGGAACAACATGAGCAATACGCCAATCCTCCAGCACCATCCCCGATTCTAATGACATTTGAAACATTTCTGTCAGAGCCCCTGCCACTTCGACACTAACCTCCCTCAAGGTCCTAGCGAAAATCCTGTCACGATCTGGAAATTTATCCACATTTATATTCTTTAAAATCGTCAGTACTTCCTCCTCTTTAATTATCATAGTTTCCATAGTTTTCCTAGAGCAATCACGAGGAGATATGCAGATGCTGGAAATTCAAACAACGCACACAAAATGCTGGTGGAACACAGCAGGCCAGGCAACATCTATAAGGAGAAGCACTGTCGACGTTTCAGGCCGAGACCCTTTGAAAGGACTAACTGACCGGAAAGATACAAAGAGAATTGACAGTAGAGGAGGGGAGGGCGAAATGCGAAATGATAGGAGAAGACCGGAGGGGGTTGTATGAAGCTAAGAGCTGGAAAGGTGATTGGCGAAAGTTATACAGGGCTGGAGAAGGGAAAGGATCATGGGACGACAGGACTCGGGAGAAAGAAAGAGAAAGGGGGGAGTACCAGAGGGAGATGGAGAATAGGCAGAGTGATGGGCAGAGAGAGAGAGAGAGAAAAAAAAAACAGACAACTAAACATGTCAGGGATGGGATAAGAAGGGGAGGAGGGGCATTAACGGGCATTAATTTGAACATTAACTTCTCTAAGTTCCTTCTTACCCCATCCCTGATATATTTAGTATTTTTTCTCTTTCTCTGCCCATCACTGACTGTTCTCCATCTTCCTCTGGTGCCCGCCCCTCCCGCTTTCTTTCTCCCGAAGCCTCCCGTCCCATGATCCTTTCCCTTCTCCAGCTCTGTATCACTTTCGCCAATCACCTTTCCAGCTCTTAGCTTCATCCCACCCCCTCCGATCTACTCCTATCATTTCGCAATTCCCCCTCCCCCCACTACTTTCAAATCTCTTAGGCAACACGAGTGAGTCTGCAGATGCTGGAAAGAAATGAAAACACTGGCAGAAATACTGGCAGAACTCAGCAGGCCAGACAGCATCTATGGGAGGAGGTAGTGATGACGTTTCGGGCCGAAACCCTTCATCAGGAGGGTTAAATCTCTCAGTATCTTTCCTTTCAGTTAGTCCTGACGAAGGGTCTCGGCCCGAACCGTCGACAGTGCTTCTCCTTATAGATGCTGCCTGGCCTGCTGTGTTCGACCAGCATTTTGGGTGTGTTGTCCATAATTTCCCTACTTATTTCCCTTCCCTTACACAATTCAATATCCTTCTACTTAGTGAATACAGAAGAAAATTTTTTCGAAATCTCCTCCATCTCTTTTGCCTCCACACATAGCTGTGCACTCTAATTCTCTAAAGGACCAATTTTATCCCTTACTATCCTTTTTCTATTAATATAACTGTAGATACTCTTTGGATCTATTTTCGCCTTACTTGTCAAAGCAACCTCGTATCTTCTTTTAGCTTTTTAAATTTATTTCTTAATATTCTTATTACATTCTTTTTATTCCTCGTGCACCTCGTTTACTCCATGCTGCCTCTATTTATTGTAGATATCTCTCTTTTTCCGAACCAAGTTTCCAATATCCCTTGAAAACCATGGCTCTCTCAAACTTTTAACCTTTCCTTTCAACCCAACAGGAACATGAAGTTTCTGTCCCATGAAAATTTCACATTTTAATGACCTCCATTTCTCTATTACATACTTCCCATAAAACAAATTGACCCAATCGACTCCTTCTAAATCCTTTTACATGTCCTCAAAGTTAGCCTTTCTCCAATCAAAAACCTCAACACTGGGTCCAGTCCTATCCTTCTCCATAATTATATTGAAACTAATGGCATTGTGATCACTGGACGTGAAGTACTCCCCAACACATACCTCCATCACCTGACTGATCTGATTCCCTAACAGGAGATCCCACATTGCCTCTTCTCTAGTTTGCTCCTCTATGTATTGCTGCAAAAACTATCCTGCACACATTTTACAAACTCCAAACCATCCAGCCCTTTCACAGTCTGGGCTTCCCAGTCTATGTGTGGAAAATTAAAATCTCCCACAATCACAACCCTGTGCTTACTACAAATATCTGCTATCTCGTTACAAAGTTGCTCCTCCTATTCTCGCTCCCCATTAAGAGGACTATAATACACTCCTATAAGTTTCTTAGTTTATAGGGCATTTCTTAGTGTCTTAAATTTCTTATTTTTTATGACATTTCGTTGTAAACCAACCTTTTCATGCCATGGACCAATACCATCAACCATGTTTGGGAACCCCTACCATAAACCTTTCGTATTCACGTCCATTTCGAATTGATTTTTTGTACGCTGTAATTGTACTGGCCTCTACCGCTTACCCTGTCAGTTCCTTATAGCCACCACTGTGGGGAAAAAATGCCCTTTTGCGTTGTTTTAGTTTATTTCCATTCGTTCCAGATACTTGTTGAGGTTCCTTTGTCCTGCCTGTCATGAAACACAATTTAAAATGGAGTAAAACAAGGTTATAAAACAATAATGATATACTACGTGAACGTATGTCATTTTGCCTCCTGACAATTGAATAATGTTCTTGTTGATGAAAAACAGTAGTTCATGAGCTAAACTCTATATTTAGCAGGTTGCTTATATTTGGACTAACACACCCATCCAACAATCTATCTATCTATCTATCTATCTATCTATCTATCTATCTATCTATCTATCTATCTATCTATCTATCTATCTATCTATCGATCTATCTATCTAGCTATCTGTCTGTCTGTCTGTCTGTCTATCTATCTATCTATCTATCATCTAATTTATGTGCTTTGTTTGATTAATTATTAATTATCTATTTCTCTATCTATCTGTCCATCTATCTATTTAGTTATGAATCTATCTATTTACCATTAACTATTTTTTTTCCATTTGTGTAGTTCGTCTTCTTTTGCAGACATTCTTTGTGAGTAGATTCATTCATTCTATTGTATTTAATTATTTTACTATAAAGTCCTTTGAATACCGTGAATGAGTGTATTTGGCGACGGCCATCTCATATCAAATCACATTCCGTTGGCATTGTCTTTGTATATTCCCAGTAAATATTTCTCAATGACCCGTGGTTCTACTCTTCCAAAATTATTGGCCACTTGAGCTGATCCAAAATGTTCAGGTCCAAGTATTGTTGGTTTAACCAGTGACAAAGCCATCAGACGTAAATAAGCAATGACCCCCGTAAGCAGGCAGTGATAAGCCAAATCAAGTCAAGTCAATTTTACTTTCATTTTTCTATATACATGTATACCGCCAAACGAGCCAATGTTTCTTCAGTCACGGTGTAAAGCAGACCACTGTATACCATTCAATAACTTAAAAACTCTACGAATTAAATCTAGAACCGAAATAGGCATAGATAAGAAAATTAAGGTTCATGAATTAAATATCGTCTGGTACAATGCAAATTATCCGGCTTAAGGTAAATAAAAATCAGTGGTGCTCCTGAAAAATTCAATTGAGTTAGAAGGGGAGGGTTGGGGTGGAGGAGAGCCTTGATTGCCCCCTTTAGAAGTGAAGGCACCGCTGTGCCTTTGTATGCAGAGAGGAACGATTTGAGCTCGTCCGTGATGTGAACAGCCAGGATCTTGGAAGACTGGGACGGTTATTCTGCACCTAACTCGTACATCGGTTTCCGGGCCCCAACTCTACAATACCTGTATACATGATTTGAATGATATACGTAAAATATATGCAGGCCTGCCTAAATTTCAAAGCGATTTGGCGAGGTGGTTTGTGAGGCCGACGTAGGAAATTTTGAAATTGCTAATCCCAGAACAGAATCAGGTTTGAAATGTCTTGAAATTTGTTGATTTGCCGGAGCATACAAAACACTCGTAGTAATAAAACCTATAGCTGACTATGTATTGAACGGAGAAAAAAAAGTGAATGAAGCAAATATCAAAGGCAGCAGAAGAATTTATTTATTTTTGCTTATTAAAACAGCTAGTAACTGCAGTCATGGGAAACTTCAGTGTCTTCTTCAACTCCTCTCTGAAGTTAGCCTGGGTTATAGCATAAATAAAGGAATTCGTGCAGAAACTCAGGTTTGAAAGCATGTTGGCGCTCTCTTGGAGAATGTAGCGTGGGTCCCCGAAATTGAACCCTGATATGTAGGAACCGCCTTTAATCCGTGCGTATACAAAGTTAATGACATATGTAATCCACAGGAACAGGAAACTGGCGGAGATAGTGAAAAGTAATATCATGGATTTTTTCCGCTTTTCCGTTTCTGCATCTTCGAGATTCTTCCCCTCTTTCTCACCCCGAAGTCCCCTGCGGACTCTGTTCGATACCAAAATGTGTCGAATGGTCAGAACATTGAACAGCAGGATCAGAAGGAAAGGGACGCATGGCGTTAAAAGGCGGTCCAACCAATCATACGCTATCCAGACTGTTTCAGTGAAGAAGCTTAGGTTAATATCACAAAACCAGGGCACACCGTCTACTATATACAAGGGCTGGTACGTAAAGAAATAAGGTACATTCTTCACGGTTGCCAGAAAACAGACAACGGATATAACTCTAGCAGCACACTTCTCATTGCAAAGTCTCCTTTTTAGCTCCAGACAACAAATAGCGACAAACCGGTCGAACGTGAAAGCGACCGTCAACCACACCGAGCAATCCCTGGTGGTATAAATCAGCACTGTGCTGAGACTACAGGCGGGAGTGATGGAGAGCAAACTGTGCACGAAAAAGATACCAGTGATTCTATTCAGTATCACGGCCGTGACAATGACCAGCAGATCCGTCACCGCCATTGCCACCAGGTAATACGTGACGCATTTAGAGAGACCGCATCTTCCCCGTTATAGGACCACAACTGCTGCCAAGTTCGCTGTTAAGGGAACAAAAAGAACGTTTCGAAATTTATGTTTGAAGTCTTAGTTCAGATCGGAATTCATGAGATGATTCTATAAACTACGCTATAAGGATGAAACCAAAATTCACTCGAGTGATTCCTGAAATTGCTGGATAGTATACGTAGGACTGAGTCGATTGGGTCCATGGAAGGGTATTGGAGTTTTAGTTCTGAGTCTTTAATTATGAGGGCTTATCCTTAGAAGTGCAGTGAACATTGTCAACAACTCAGAATCACGTATACTTTGTGCATAATCTCTATTCATTATCGTTATCTTTTTCTGACTCAGAAGTACATTGAACAGATCTATTTAAGTTGTTCCATGTCCATAATAAGTATTATCGTGGGATAGATGTTGGGGCTCTACGACAGAAGCCGGAATTCCGTTTAATCGGGGTGCTGTAAAGAAAGCAGCAATCCTGTACCTTCAGGGTTAAATGAGTTAATGACGTTTTTGAAGAAAATAACAAGAGTAGTCGTCGGAAATGGGACTGAAGGTGAGCGTCGTTTTAAAGAAACTCCATGGCGTCTTCGCTGGGTTGTTACTAAACTACTTACATAGCTGATAAAGCTGGCTCTGCATTAACTAAATCTGATGGTCTCCTCTATTGCAGCGATGAGGCCCCTCTGAGGTTGGATGAGCAAGACCTTCTATGCCGTCTAGGTAGCCTCCTACCTGATGGCAGAGCAACAATTTCTTGAACTTACCATTCCCGTTTCCCTCTCTCATATCATCTTATCTCCTTACCTACCCATTATCTGCTTCTGGTACTCCTCCCCTTTCTCTTTCCTCGATGGTCTTCTAGCCGCTCCTATCATATCCCCGCTTCTCTAGCCTATCCGCGTCCAAAGCCTTTACTTGTCCCCCTTTGTTCTCCGGGTTTCACCTATCACATACCACACACGTCAGCTGCCCCCACATTCTTGATGTAACTTTTCATCTTTTTTGCCAGTCCTGATGAATGTTCTCGGCCCGAAACGTCGACTGCACACTCCTTTCTAAAGTTATTACGGGTCCTGCAGAGATTCTCGAGAATTTAGCGTGTATTGCGTAAGCTAAATCGTATCTGGAATATTAACGCACCTTGGCAGTGCAGAAAAAAATCATTTGGAAAGGCGCCATATTTATTGCAGTATTTTTCAGCAAGGTAGAGCTGGAAAAATAGAGATACACTTCCTGTGATGTCCCTCCCTCATAGAAGTAATTCCAAATAGCAGGAAAAATGAGCGCATCGAACCACTAAATCCATTGCAGCATATTATACAGTATTGCAATACAATGTTATGGATCTAAGGGAATCTTACTGCATGTCCCATAAAAAATAAAACAACATTGAATTAATTGTATGCAGTACAATCTAGTTTACAATATCGTATTTTGTATTTACCTTATTGTTTCACTGCCATACTGAATAATGTGCAAAAATGCATTGTAGCAACATGCACGTTTATAAATCTATTACTGCCAATGTTTTATGATACTGTACACTCTTAAGTAAAGGTTATACATTGAATATCAGCAGATACGTTCACGTCACACTATTTCTTGGGACAATACCTGCAAGATTTCAACGACAAAACAGAAACGGCTCAGAGAGCAATCAAAGAATATCAAGGAGAATCAATATCGGAGGCTGATTAAAACATTGCAAGTTTGCCACCTTGAATCTTAGATGTAATTGCTTACTTACAAGTAGCGCTGCTGAAACGAAACAATCGAATTCGGGATCAAACAGCTCTGTAATCACTGTAAGCAACGTACAGCAGATGATTGTGGTTGCACAACTTACGTGGAAAACCAATGATGGCAAGAAAAGGATAATAAATAGCAAAAAGCAGTCCTCTTGCTGGGCCGTGCATATTCTCTGCACAAATGGATCTAATTTCTGTTTTTCTCCTGCAGTTCTATCTTTTATTAAGCTCGGGACTCTCCAGTGAGTCAATTATCTGCATGTTAATAACGACACCAAAATAAACAATGTTGTTTTTTTTTGCGATGCTGATGACAAGACACAGGAAGACTGATGACTTCACAGCGCTGTCTGTTCTTTGACTGTAAGTCTGGTCACCAACACTCATCCGCTTCTCACTTTGTGGGTGGTGCAGTCAGAATTGTCATGCGATTCAGTCACTTGTGCATTCAAAGAGTGGCCGGAGGAAGGGCTCCCTTTAGGCCCGAACGGTGTGAAACACCAATAACCAGGAATAGAAGCGTAGACAAAGTGTGGCGGGAACAGCGCAGATTACAACAGGAATTCTTTCTGACTTTTCTGCATACTTACATAGAGCGCCGCCAGAATAAAGCAGCGTCCATGATCAAGAAGCCCTACCAGCCAGGCCACGATCTCTTCTCGCTACTACCGTCTGTCAGGAGACCAAGGAGCTTGAAACATCAAAGCAACAGGTTCTTCAACAGATATTTCCCTACAACTATCAGCTTCCTGAAGCAACATGGATAAATTCACTCACTTTAGCTCTGAACTGACTCTTCAACCTATGGACTCACTTACAAGGACTCCTCAACTCATTTTCTCAGCACTATTTATTTTCTTTTTGCAATTAGCATTTGCGCGATATTTCTTCAATTGCAAATCGCTTGTCTTTCAATCTTTGCTCAGGTGTCGGTTTGTATAAATTCTATTGATTTCTTTTTTTGTGCAAATGCGTGCAGGAAAATGCATCTCAACATACACTGTATTATATGGTGACATATACGTACTTTCATAATAAATATACTGTGAACTTTGAACTTGGCAGTGTGTTGTTCAAGCACAGCAGTAAGCACAACACTCATATAACACACAATGACGTAGAAAAGTAAGATTTAAATATACAAATGAATTACGTACAGACAAACAAAGTGCACAAATCAAAATTGCAGGACATAACACAACTTATCTGGTGACAATTCGAATGCAATGTGGCAGGATGTTCTGCAATTTAATAGCTGGAGCAAGAAGATGTTTACCATTCCGTTCTTCTTTTATGCATCGCAGTCTCCTGCCTGATGGCAGAGTGAGTGGGATCCTTGATATACTGAGGGATTCCGTGAGCAACGATCCCGATAAAAGTCTTTGATGGAAAGTAAACAACCCCGTATTATCCTCTCGGCTGTTCTCACAATCCTTTGTAGGGACCTGCTGTCCGATGGTATGCTGCTCCCAAACCGGATGGATATGTAGCGTCTTGCAACGCTCTCCTGTAACTGCTGTGCCTTATATTTTCAGGGATGTGTCTGCAACATATGGTGCATGAAGTGCAGAGTCATTTCTATTGAACCGACTCCTACATTGGCTCTAAGGCCCGAAATCCCCAATACTTATATACATGATTAGGATGATATATATGCAGGTCTGCCAAAATTTCAAAGTTGACTGCCAATGCGGATTGTGAGGATGATACTGGAAGTTTTTGATTGATAATCTCAGCATCAGATTCAGGTTTAATTTGAGACCACTCCCATCACCATTCCTCTTCCCGTTTTCCTCTCTGGTTAAACCTCCTTAACTGCCCATGATCTTCCGGTGCTCTTACCCTTCTCTTTCTTCGATTGTCTTCTTCCCTCACCTATGAAAATACCCCTTCTCCAGCCATCTATCTCTTTCATCTATCAGCTTCTCAGCTCTTTCCTTCAACAGCCCTCCCGCTTTCACCTGCCATCTACCACCTTGAACGTCTTATTTCCCTCTTCCCAACTTCTTTTCGTTTCTTCTCACATTTTCGCCAGTGTTGATGAAGGGTCTCAGCCAGAAACGTCGAGGGCATTCTCATGTACATTCATGCTGCATGGCCTGCTGCATTTTTTCACCATTTTATGCGTGTAGCATAAAATAAATCTGGTCTGGAAAGTTTTCCAGACTGGCCTGGCAGAATTTGCAAATATCATGTAAAAACGCACCAATGTATATTGTACTGCGTTCCAGTATGGTACAACTCCAAATATAGAGATTACACCTGCCTTGAAGAACCTCTGTGATAGAATCAATGCCACATAGTCCGGAAACAAAATCAGCATATTGAGGCATTATATCTATTGCCGTATATTATAGTGAAGTAAAGCTCTTACAGAATACGATGAGTACAGATCTCGAGGGGTAGATTGGTCTACTTCGATAATATACCGGCGACTTCCTGAATTCTTTCACATAGATCATTGAGTGTGAGACATCTCCCGTCACAATTTTTTTTGTCGGTGCTGCTCTCCAGTGTTCATTGGTTGGAAGACAAGACGATTGTGTTCGTCTGCGGCGCACTTGCGTTGATTGACCTTTATAATATATTTTTGTAACCATTATTTTTGTGGCTATCGCAGTCATATTTGCTGTATGTGCTCTGTGCTGTGTGAGACTGTTGATACTGCGGTTTGCACCGGGGCCCTAGAGGTACGCGGTTTGACGGCAACGAAATTTGAGCTCGAACTTGAACTCGAACCCAACTAATATCAGCTAGTCAGTAGATCAGAGGCGGAACTTCCATCCATCACCTTTATGCAGTAAATTGATCTCGGCATCAGTGAAGCTTCCAATTCCCACTCTGGCCCAGATTCCCACAAAAGAAAAAGGAGGATTTGTCCCAGAATTTCCTGAAGATGTATTCATCCTGAGTAACGACAGTCTAGGCACTGCACGCTTTTTAGTTTTTTTCTTTGTCGATTCGTACCAGCCTTTGTCAACTTCATGCTGCTATGACAATGCATTAAGGCACGAACGGCTTTCTGCAGGAGACCGTTAACAAAAATACCGCTAAAGCACGCCACCATTATGCTTATCAGTTTAAGGCAACCAGCACCGCCTGCATCATCATCTAAGAATTCCAAATAAAAATTCTTGCCCGAAGTCAGTTGAAAGAAAAAAAACATTCAGCTGATCCTCTCTCAGGCGATTTACTCAAGGCGCTGACAGCAATTAATTTATTCACCAATATCTTCAACCATCGAACGTATCAGTATTCATAGATAGTGGAATTATTTAATCAGTTCTGCAGTATTATTAGATTGCAGCAGAATACATAACGTGATAATTAGTGAAATGAAGAGTGTTCAGATCATTTCGACACGCTTGTCATGAAGAATAATTAAAAAGCGAGAGAGCAGGCCGGCTAAGGCTCCTGCCCGCTCGACTGTTGTTGTCATGACGACATGTCACTAGGTTCACTATTTTCTTCCTGTTCTCCGACTCGTCGTTATCTGAGATGTGTCCCGCTATAGTGCTATAATCTGCACACTGGTAGATGGAGTTAGAGCAGAATCTGGTCATTCAGTCTTGAGCGCACAGGGAGTAGAATAAGGGGATGAGGATGCAATCTTCCTGATGTAATGTTGTGGCTTATAAAGTGAGGGCTCATGAGTATTGTGAGCAGATTTGAGCGCCGTTTAAGAAAGCGTGTGCTGACGTTAGAGGTTCACGAGAATGACTCCGGGATTGAAGGTTTTGTCATATCAGGAGCGTCCGATGGCTCTGGGTTTCCATTCACTGGAATTCAGAAGAATGAGAGGTGACTTCACTGAAACTTATCGAATATTGAAAGGCCTCGACAAAGTCCATTTGGAAAGTATGGTTCAAATGGCAGGGAAGTCTAAAACCAGAGGACTCAGCCTCAGAATCTCGTTATAGAACGGAGATGAGGGGGAATTTCTTCAGCCAGAGAGTGGTGAATCTGCAAAAACCGTCGCCACATGCGGCTGTGGAAGCGAAGTCATTGGGTATGTTGAAGGCAGAGCTTGTTAGATTCTGTATTCGTCTGGGCATGAAGGCATACGGGGAGAAGTCAGAACATTGGGACTGAGAGGGAAAATGGATAAGTCATGACGAAATGGCAGCGTAGACCCAATGGGCTAAATGGCCTAATACTCTTCCCATATTGTTTGGGACCGTTTGGTACCAGTTCTGAAAATAATCGTGGCGAGGTCTTGTTCGCTATTCTGGCTGATTCATTCAGCATGGAATATAAAGCATTACAGCGCAGCACAGGCCCTTATTTGTGAGAAAAATAACTAAGTTGATGAATCTTAGCGTATCTAATGGTTTTCCTGGGACATTGCCCTTGTTCTCATAATGATTGCATATTAATGCATCTATCTGAGATCCGCTTAAACGGTCCTGTGCCCTCTGCTTCCATCTCCCTAGTACTGCATTCTTGGATCCCACCGCTCTCCATGTGTAAAAAAAAACTTCCCTTGCATATCTCCTTTTTATTCCCATTCTGCCATTAAATGCATGTCCTTCATTTGTGGACATCTCAGTCGTAACCATCAAATTAAAATGGACGCCATGCATCCCAGTTGTTTGCATTAGCATCCGATTGTATTGGACAGAGGAATATCATTAATCTGTTCCATGGAATTATAATATTGCAGTTAGAAGCGATAGAGGAAGTAAATAATAACGACGTAATATGAAGCTATATTAAAATGGATTAATGGACGCCACTGTTAATTATATATATCTCATGCTAGAAACTGGTTAACTTCTTCTGCCCTCCATCCAAACTGTCCTCATCCTTATTGTAACTTGGCGATCAGAACTTGACGGAATACTCAGAAGAAAGCCTCAACAATATTTTAGAGAACTACAATATTACTTGCGATATATTTAAAGTCAATGTTGTACAGATAAATGTAATTATGGCGTACACCTTTCCTGACCTGTCTACGTGAGTGAATAAGTTCAGGAAAATATCGTTTTGCACACCATTGCCCCTAATCTTAATGCCATTCACCGTGTCTGCCTTGTCACATGTAAGTTCCCAATGTATATCTCTCCGTTGTCACATTTCAAAGGATCTCCACCTCGTATTCCTCTGTCTCTAAGTTCAACTTCATTATATTGTGCAATATCCTTTGGCAACCTTCCGCACTACCCCTACACTCTGTCCACTGTTTGTGAGTCAAATCATGTATGGAAGAAATTAAATGTTCATGCAGAAGTTATATGCTCTATAGTTGCCAATAAAATGTTCAACATTAGATGCGTTCCAAGCGATTTCCTTCGGTCCCCAGTTGAAGTTCTTCAAATTGCCTGTTGCCGATGACCTGTTTAATTATGGCCCAGAAAAATGGTTGCCTTAATCTTGGTATCAATTATTCTGAATGGTTTGTCACTTAATTTTCAACAAACAAACTATGGGAGGGGAACTAGCCTGGTGGGGGTACGGGTTTCAGTAAACGGTTTTTGCTGACTATGAATATGATAATTTTTATTTGATTTGCATTCGATTGTCCCATTCCCAGCCCGCCAACATTCACTTTAGCAGGACGGAGTGAGTGTGGACAGCGTGTAGCACGAGATACTGATGCTACAGCGCAGAAATTGTTAATGCCTGCTCATCATTCAGCATGAGCGACGCCAAACAAAAGAATTACATCAAAACTGTAAACGAGTCAGTTCAATGATACTGGATCACACGGCTATGATTGAATATTTATCTTACTGTTAAGAGACATAAGTAACATTTATAATAAATTTTGTTGTGTTTGTACATTATTGCATTAAAGTCAAAGACTGTGTCGTAACACTATGGCCCTGTCAGTGGCAACCAGTCTCGCTGTGTAACTTCTACGAACATAAGCAGACGTGGGTATAGTTTCCAGGGATCCACAGATTCGAGTCACGGATTTGTAAAGTGAAACAGCAGTACCGCCCGCAGCGCCCGTGATGAACTTTCTGTCCATCTAAGCTAATCTAATCGGCCAACAATGTTAATATATCCTTCTCTGCTTTCGTCACTGAACTGTACGCCAGAATGCCATTTCGATCTCCTATAAATCTTCCATCTTGTGCTTTTATAAACACACCTGTTTCACATACTGCTCTTAGATCACTCTTAGCCTCCTTCGCTCCATAGCACAGAACCACAGGCTATCCAATTTCTGGCCATAACTAAAGACTCACCTCCAGGCAAGACCCTAATGATTATCAAGGGCATTCTGTACTGTGGTTACCTCCATTGATTTTTGACCAACAATATATAAAATGCTCAGTGAGATATATAGGTTCAAACTATGCTATTCTTCACCGAAAATTGTTGAGCTGCAATATTGCTGGAGCATAACGTTCATTTTGTCAGTTAGGGTCACTGTGGTCTACGCGAGAAAGTGCAATATTTATCTGAATATATTGATATATTTGGAAATCAATAAAATGAGAACAAAATGTGATAAGTCTCAAGTTATGTCGCACTGTGACTATTGTTTCATGCTCTAAAACAAGGATTCACAAACTGAACCCCTTGTTTATGGTTTATTAGTATTTGTCTATGGCATAAAAAAGGTTGAGAACCTATGCTATAAAAGATATTAAAATACAAGCCAATGGTGTGCCTAACAGCTCCACGAAAATACTTACATAATTAGCTTTGAAACTAAGCTTTATTTTAGCTTAATATATGATAGTGCTTGAAATTGATTGACTTAATGCAAGTAATATCGAACTCAAATTATTTTCAGTTTTAAAAGTTTAAACCTTGTCAGAAAAATAGACAATTTAGCGAAATGGTTTGCAATATCCTCTGACAAGCAAACTTCATTGCATGGTGACGTAAAACATAATTTATCGTATGTTTGTTCATTAGGCATGTCTAATGTATCTGAGGAGATGGCCACATAGCTGTCTCAGTTGGATGTTTCCCTTTCATTTAAGAACCCAGTAACCCGTCAACCGGACATGTATATTTGGATATTCATTGAAGATCTTTGGTTCTGTTGTGGAAATGGCATATATTTCAATTTATTACATTGCCAGTATTTATTATCTTGTACTTGCAGCAGCTGGTATTCCTGGTAAAGTACTGGTGACTATTTGTAGTCCTATACAGTACGATTTGAATCGTGTATTATCATATTTTTGTTTTCTTTTAGAGTGCTATTGAAATATAGTGTGCTATCTACCCTGTTCCTACAGTATCTCCTGCATTGGAGAATATCTTTCCGGATACGTATTACTAATACATCCTCTCTTGATGTAGATTGCAAGAATTTATAGTCTTTAAATACTTGCAGTCATCTCAAAATTCATGTGCTGGTACACTCACACTTCTGCTGTAGAATAGGGATTCCAAAACATGTTTATGCCAATGAGCCTTTTCATTAACCGAGGGGCTGTGGACCCCAGGTTGGGAACCCCTGTTGTACAACCCTTGTCAAGTGCATCCAGTTAGTGTCAGATTTGACATTGTAGCTTGCACTATATGTTGCTCCGTTTTCTGAAACTTCATTGGTGCATGTGGTCCACTGACAGAGTCCTCATCGACAGGATTCAGTTATATGTTTATAGACCAAATAACGATCCTTGCCTTCGTATATGGTCTTTATCGAGAGCCCTGATATACATAACATAAGAACATAAGAAAAATGAGCAGGAATAGGTCATCTGGCCCATCGAGCCTGCTCCGCCATTCAATGGCATCATGGCTGATCTGACCATGGACTCATCTCACATACCTACCTACCTTTTCCCCATGGCCCTCAATTCCCCTACTATGCAAAAATCTGTCCAACATCGTCTTAAATATATTTAATGAGGTAGGTTCCACTGATTCACCACTCTGAGAAGAGCAGATCCTCCGCTACTCCACACTTAAATTTACTCCCCCGAATCTTGAGGATGTCATCCCTAGTTCTAGTCTCACCTACCATTGGAAATAACATTTCTGCCTCTAGCTTATCTATCTCTTTAATAATGTTATATGTATCCATAAGATTTCCTCTTATCCTTCTGAATTCAAGCGAGTCCAATCCCAGGCGACTCAATCTTTCCTCACAGTCTAACCCCCTCATCTCTGGAATGAAGCTGGTGAAACTCCTCTGAAACGCCTCATAGTCAGTATATCCTTCCTCAAGTAAGGAGACCAGAACTGTGCGCAGTACTCCACATGCCGCCTCACCAGTACCCTGTACAGTTGCAGCATTATCTCCCTGCTCTTAAATTCAATCCCTCTGGCAATGTAGGCCAGCAGTCCATTTGCCTACTTGATCGCCAGATACACCTGTAAGTCAACCATTTGCAATTCATGCACAAGCACTCTCAAGTACTTCTGAACAGCAGCATATTGCAATCTTTTACCGTTTAAATAATAATCGGATTTTCAAGTTTCTTTCTAAGGTGGATGACTTCGCATTTACCAGCATTGTACTGCATCTGCCAGACATTTGCCCATTCACAGCTTATCTATAACTTTCTGCAGATGCTCCTTATCCCTTGAGCATTTCACTTTTCCACTTAATTTAGTGTCATTATCAAACTCCGATATACTACACCACACCGCTCACCACTGATTGTCAACCAGAGAAACACCCACGTATCCCAACTCTTAGCTTTTTATTGGTTAACCAATTACCCATCCAAGCTAATATATTACCCCAACTTATAGATAATTCTTTTATTTGGCACGTTATCGAAACCTTCTGGAAATCCAAGTAAATAATTTCCATCTGTTCCCCTCTATCCGTTGCGCTTGTCATATCCACAAATAACTCCAGGAAGTTTGTCAAACTGGACCAACCTCTGTTGAATTGATGCTGCGTCTGCCTGATGGATCCATTTCTTTCTAGATTCCTCGCTATTTCCTCTTTAATGATAGCTTAAGCATTTTCCCAATTATAGATGTTAAACTAACTGGCCTATAGTTACCTGCATTACCTTTTGCCTGCATTCTTTTATGAACAGTGGCGTGACATTCACCCTCATCCAATCGGTCGGGACCTACCCAGATTAAAGAGAAGTTTGGTAAATTATCACCAAAGTCTCAACCACAACCTCTGACATATCTTTCAGTACACTGGGATACATTTAATCAGGAGTAGGGGACTTGGCTATCTTTATGCCAACAAGTTTGATCAGCAGTACCTCTTTAGTGACAACAGTTGTATCGAGGTCCTCACCTCCCATCACATCCATATCATCTCTCTTCGCCATGCAATACGTGTCCTCCACCGTGAAAACCGACAGAAAATAGTCAATAAAAGCCTCAGCCATTTCCTCATTACTCAATATCAATTCCCCCTTCCCGTCCTCGAGGGCGACCCTTTCACGCTTTATATAATTATGAAAACTTCTACATTTATATTGCTTTTATATTTTGTTCTAGTTTATTTACATAATCTAACGTCCCTTTCTTTATTGTTTGCTTAGTGTTTCTTTATGCTTTTTAAAGTTTTTTTAATCTTCCAGTTTCCCAGTACTCTTGGCGATTTTGTAAGCAGAAACTTTGAGTTTGACGCCTTCCGTTATTTCCTTAGTTACCCATGGCTGGCTCCCCCGACCTTTACTGTCCTGGCTTTTAACTGGAATATACTTTTGTTGAGCACCGCAAAAAATCTCTTTGAAAGTCTTTCACTGTTCCTCAAAAGACCCACCATACAGCTTGTGTTCCCAGTCTACCCTATCCAACTCCTTCCTCATGGCGTTGACGTCTCGCATGTATAAGCATAATACCAGGTTTTAGAACGAACTATTGCACCCTCCATTCATATCAGAAACTCAATCATACTGTGGTCATTCATTACAAGATGATCTCTAACTACGATTGTCATTTTTACGTGTCTAATTGCTCAGGACCAGATGCAAGATATTATGTTCCTTAAAGGTTCAGTAATCTGCTGTTGAAGGAAGCTATCGCGTTTGCACTGAATAAAGTCCTCCTCAAGACTGCCTCGAGCAACTTGATTCAGCCAATATTTGTGCAAGTGGAAGTCCCCCACGATAACTGCTATTCCATTCTTGCATTCCTCTGATATTTCTCCATGTATTGCCTGTGAAACTGTAATGTTAGTATTCGGTGGCCAATGGACGACTTCCACCAATGATGCTTTCCCTTTACTATTCCTAAGCTCTACCGAGATGGATTAAATATTCTGTTATTAGATCATAAATCTTAGTTCACCATCGCCCTGATCTCATCCTTAATTAAAAGCTCTACCCCACCTCAGTACTTACCTTTCTGGCTATCTTGGATTTTAGTTCCCAATCCTCTCCACCCTGCAACCACGTTTCTATCATGCCCACTAGGTCATATACCTTTATAAAAATTTGTGAAACAAGTTCACGGAGCTTTTAAGGAATACTACGGCATTCAGATAAAATGCCTTTTACACACAGTGTGTCTTTAAAATCTAGTAATCTTTGTCTCTTAACCTCTTTTCTTTTCTGCACTCCACCTTTACTTTTCTCTTTTTTAACTTTTGCTTTGACTTTATCTTTACCCACACTTTTCTCTTTCACTTTATTCATTCTTCTCCAATATGTTCAACCCAGCCATGCCCAATATTTAATTTAAAGCCTTATCCACAGCCCTAGTTATGCGATTCGCCACGATCCAGATCCCATCATGGTACAGGTGGAGCCCGTCCCGATGGAACAACTCTCTGCTCCCCATTACCGGTGCGTTTTCCATAAATTCTAACCCACTTCTCCCACACCAATCATTGGGCGACGAAAGTAACGTTCTAATCTTCTTAACCCTGTACCAAATTGCACGTGGCTCAAGTAGTAATTCAGATATTACCAACTTTTTGATTCTGTTTTTTAAATTTAGTCGCTAGCTGCTCAAGTCCCCTCAGCAGTATCTCTTTCCTCGTTTTACATTTGTTGGTTGATACCCACATAACAACTGATTCTTTCCGCTCCCACTGCAAATACCTCTGCAGGTCAGGTAAGATGTCCCGAACCCGGGCATCAGGCAGGCAACACAGCCTTCGAGTCACCCTATCCCTGCGACAGAGAACTTTGTCTGTTCCCCTGATTATACGATCCCCAGTTACCACGACATTTCTCTTCTCACCCGCCTCTTTAATGGCATCCTGGACCAAGTATCATAGTTGGGTTGCTCATCCTTTCTGCAGCTCCCACTCTCATCCACCCAGGCAGCAAGAATCTCAGAACTGTTGGACAAGCGCAAGGGCGGAGGCTCCTCCAGCACTGTCTCTTAGATCCCACTACCTACCTCACTCACTCTCAGTCACACCCTCTCGTTCCTGACCACAGACTGAATATGAGGCAGCGAATCCAAAGGGAGTGCCTACCTCCTAAAAAAAAAGTGTCCGGGTAACTCCCACCTCCCTGATGTGTTGCAGTGCTTGAAACTCAAGCCTGTTGTCTTATTTCACTGTTCTCTGTTGTCAGATTTTACTAGATCTCCACCTCGTAATCCGCTGTCCCTGACTCCAACTTCATTATATTGTGCCGTATTTATAGTGCCCTTTGTGAGTAGATTCTATCCATGAGGAACTTTCTTACTCAATTCACTGATCCTTTTGCAAGACTGAATTGCATTGAATTGACTTCATTTCTTATATCCTTGACACACATGAGGAATAAAAATTTCTATGCTACATCTCCGGCTGAATGTGCAATGTGCAAATTATAGCAAATTGTAATAAATAGCATTTACAGTATGATATAAAACAGAGCAGTCTATATAGTTTAGAGATGCGATTGTGTCAGCGTGGATTAATAAGTCTGATGGCCCGGTGGAAGAAGCTGTAACGGAGCCTGTTGGTCCTGGCTTTAATTCTGCAGTACCATTTCTCGGATGGTAGCAACGTGAACAGTTCGTTGTTGGGGTGACTCCGATCCCCAATGGTTTTTTGGGCCCTTTTACACACCTGTCGCTGCAAATGTACTGACTAGTGGGAAGTTCTCATCCACAGATGTCCTGACTAGTGGGACACCTCTAGTCCACACCACATTTTGCAGAGTCCTGCGATTGAAGGAAGCACAGTTCCCTTACCAGGCAGTGATACAGCCAGTCAGGATGCTCCTGTCGTGCCCCTGTAGAAAGTCCTTAGGATCTGGGGATGCATCCGAACCTCTTCAACCGTCTGAAGTGAAAGAGGTGCTGTTATGCTTTTTTCACCACACAGCCGGTATGTACAGACCAAGTGAGTTCCTCAGTGAGGAGTCTCCTGAGGAGCATAAAGTTTTACACCCTCCAAACCCCAGATCCACTGAGGTTAATAGGGGCGGTCCTGTCTGTGTTCCTTTTGTTGTCTACATCTAGCTCCTTTGTTTTTGCGACAGTGAGGGACAGGTTGTTTTCTTGACACGACTCTGTCCGGGCGATGACTTCTTCTTTGTAGGCTCCCTCGTTATTAGTTGAGATAAGGCAAATCAATGTAATGTCGTCAGCAAATTTAATTAGCATATTGCAGCTATGAATGGCGACACAGTCAAGGGTGTACAGAGAGTAAAGGAGAGGACTTTAGACACAGCCCTGAGGTGTTCCTTTGTTGAAGGTCAGAGAAGCTGTGGTGAGGGAGTGCACTCTTACTCCCTGCCGGCGATCTGACAGGAAATCCATAATCCAGCTGCACAAGACAGACTGAAGGCCGAAGTCTCTGAGCTTCTTCTTAAGTCTGGAGCGAATTACGGTGTTTTATGTTTAACTGTAGTCCAAGAACAGCATTATTCAGATAAGCATCCCACTTCTCCGGGTATGTAAGGAAGGTGTGTAGCTCCGTGGCTAGTGCGTTATCTGTCGATAGGTTGTGTCAGTAGGCGATTTGCAGTGTGGGTAGTAGAATATTGCAGATGTTGTTCCTGACCAGTCTCACAAAGCATTTGCTTATTATTGAGGTGAGTGCGACAGGACGGCAGTCGTTCAGACATGTTACCTTGGTCTTTTTAGTTATAAGTACAATGGTGGATGTTTTAAAGCAGGAGGGCACTCTGCACTGGGTGAAGGAGTGAATAAACATGTCTTGAAATACACCAGGCAGTTTTGCCGCACACATTTCTGAATACCCGCCCTGAGATGACGTCCGGTCCCACAAACTTGCGACTGTCCACTCCTTGGTAACAACTCCGTGCTTCAGCCTCAGAGATGACCAAATTGAAGGTCGCATCGGTGGCAGTCCCTGGGGGCTCAGTGTTGGCGACATCGAAGCGAGCGTAAAAAGTTTTAGCTCATCTGGGAGAGAGACAGTACTGTTCGCAGCACCACTGCATTTAGCTTTGAAGTCTGCGATGGTGCGCAGACCTTGTCATAAGCTGCGTGTGTTGTTTGTGGAGACTTCTGTCTGGATCTTGTCCTGGTGTTGTCGTTTCGCTGCCTTGATGACGTTGCGTAGATCACAGCTGCATTGTTGATTTCCTGGGGGTTACCAGTGGCGAACTCTTTGTCTCGCGCTTTGGGTTCATTGGGCATTGATCTGTTGATCCAGGGTTTCCCGTTTGGATAGACCCTGGTCGATTTCTTAGGCACAACGTCCCTGATGCACTTTAGGGCGAAGCTCGTGAACCTTTCTGTGAACTCGCACATATCCTCATCACGAAATTTATTCCAGCCGATGTCATCAAAACATTACTGTTGCATAGAGGCTGATTGGCCGGAACAACAGTGGACGGTTTTAACTATGGCCGCCTCTTGTTTCAGCTTCTGCCTGCACACTGGCAGAAACAGGATGGAGGAGTGATCAGACTTCCCAAGCGGTGGACGGAGGAGCGCTTTGCAGGCGTCGCAGAAGGCAGAATAGCAGTCGTCGAGTATGCTATCTTCCCGTATTAAGAAACCTTCGGAGTTTCATTGGCATGCCTTCTTCTGGATTAACCCATTACCCTTATAAGGCAAAAAAAGTCATTGGATAAACAGTATCTATATATCTATGTCAACCCGCGTCAATCTGTTTTCTTGTCTCTACCAATAGCTTGGCGTAAATAATATCTGGCTCTGCAAACACATCCATCCTAGTATTCTTTACGCACATATTGAGATCAATATGTCGCGGCGAAGAAGGAAATAATTTGCAATTGTCCGGAAGAAGGGTCTCAGCGCTAAACGTCGACTGTTTCTTCATTTCCATCGATACTGCCTGACCAGCTGATTTCTTCCTGCATTGTGTGTGTGTGTGTGTGTGTGTGTGTGTGTGTGTGTGTGTGTGTGTGTGTGTGTGTGTGTGTGTGTGTGTGTGTGTGCGTGTGTGTGTGTGTGTGCGCGCGCGCTTTGGAATTCCAGCATCTGCAGAATTTCCCGTGTTTGTGTTTGATTTCTTCGTTCATAGGCGAGATGATAGAAAGTTGAACAGGTTTGATAGAATAACACAGGAATTGAATCTTCCGCGACATCTGTGGCAACCATGATCCAAAGTAAAATCCACCCCCGTGTTTGAACTCAGAGATACACATGATTTCTCTGACAACACGTGTCTGTTTAGGTGCCTCATTGACCCTCGGGGCAAGGCTGGACATTTTGCGCCGGTCTGTGCTGCTGCTACGTTAGATACCTAAGTTTATCATAGATTTTCGATTTTACTTCATTACTCCTGCGTAAATGTAACTGATTAAATTGTTCGAACTTTTGTTACATATTCGTGCTTGACATTACATTTACCGCTCGTTATGGCGCTGGGGTTTATACAAAACAGAGCCGCCATCTCATTCTCTCTCCAAACTATTGCAGAGAGGGTTCGAAGTATTCGTCATTGTTGTTTTCCTAACATTTTTATTTTAACCAGTGAGGGTTGTTAGCACTGAGCTGAAAGACGGAACCAAGGGTAATACACAGATAATGCTGGGGGAACGCAGCAGGCCAAAAAACATCAGTAGATGCTGCCCGGCCTGCCGAGTTCCTCGAGCGTTTTGCTTGCATTGATTGGATTTCTGACATCTGCAGATTTTCTCTTGTTTGTAGCCGGAACATGGAGGACGTTGGTCCACTCTTCGACTGGTCTTTACCCTTTTATGTGATTGGCTTGGGTGACCGACCAAGAGCCAAAATCTCCAAGTCTCGCCAACATTGGTCGCCCTATCATTGAGGCACGGACGCCTGCTAACTCTACAAGGCTGTTGTTGTCTTGGAAGTCGTGACTGACATGTTAAGATATAACCTATTGTCCATTTGTCTATTGTAAATTCCTGCCCATAACTAAAACCTCACGTCCTTAGCAATAAAACGTATGGACTCTACAATTAATTAGACAGAGAGAACGGGGGGTGGTGTTTGTTTGTGTGTGTGAGAGAGAGAGAGAGAGAGAGAGAGAGAGAGAGAGAGAGAGAGACAGAGCTCCTTCCTACTTTAATTCCCCAAAATGCATAAATTCCATTTACGAGTGACATTCCATTCGCCACTTATTTTCCTTTTCCACTGTTGATGTAGATTTATCAGTTACCTTAGAAAACATTCAAATCTCTCTCGGTATACCGATAATGTTTTAACAATACCAAAATTACTATTCATCCCACTGCAATCACTCATATATATAATGAACGATATACTTCAGCACGGACCCTTGCGGGACTCAACAATCTCCACCTCTTCATTCTGAAAAGCAGTCGTCGGTCTCTTACCGTGAAGCAAGTTTGTATCCAATTGGCTCGTTCACCTAAGAAACAAATGTAATATCCTAGACATGTCTAATGTGCGGCGCCCTTTGTAGGAACTTGCTGAAGCCCACGTAACAACGTCTAAGGGTGTGCATTACGCCTCCATGCTATTTACATAATTGGCATCGAAACTAAATTTTATTATTAGTTTTATAAATAATAATTTATTTAAAATTACTTAGTGTATTATAAGTAATTTCGAACTCAAGTTATGTTCAGTTTTAACAGTTAAAACCTTGTCAGAAACATAACATTCGTAGCGAAATGGTTAATCAGTAATCGTGAATTTTATACTTTCCAATATCCCTTGAGAAGCGAAGTTCATTGCGTGGTGACGAACTGAGTAAATCTAATTTACCATGTGTTTGTTCAGTGGGTATGTCTGATGTATCCGAGGACATGGTCACATGACTGTCTCAGTGGGATTTTTTTCTTTTATATAAGTGCACAGTACCCATCAGCAGTGTACGTAGGCATCTGGATATTCATTGAAGATCTTTAGTTCTGCTGTGGAAATGGGATATCCTGCAATTTACTACTTAGCGAGTATTTACTATCCTGCACTTGCAGCGGTCGGTATTCCTGGTAAGGTACTTGGTTACTATTTTCAATTAAGAAAAAGCAATTACATGTCTTTTAATGACATTTACAAGATATTTGAAGTAATCTGAATATTGTATAAAAGGCTCTAAATTGTATGATATTTGCATAGGGATTCACACGGTTTGCAAGATCAAGTTTAGCCTTGCTTTTATTGTCATTCAATCATACCTATGCATGCAGTTAAACGAAATACCATGCATCTGGGCTGCAGAAGGTTGTAAATTTAGTTGACGTCATCTTGGGTACTTGCTTACAAAGTACTCAGGACATCTTCAAGGAGCGGTATCACAGAAACGTAGTATCTACTGTTAAGGATCTCCAGCACCCACGGCATCCCCTGTATTCACTCTTGCCATCAGATATGAGGTATAGAATCCTGAAAGCACACATTCATCGATTCAGGAACAGCGTCTTCCCCTCTGCCATCCGATTCTTAAATGGACATTGAACCCTGAAAACTACCTCACTTTTTAACATATATTATTTCTGTTTGTGCACGATTTTTAATCTACTCAATATACGTATAATATAATTGATTTACTGATTTTATTTGTTATTATTATTTTTCTTCTTCTATATTATGTATTCCATTGAACTCCTGTTGCTAAGCTCACAAATATCACGGCACATGTCAGTGATAATAAGCTTCATTCTGATTCTGATTCTGCCTTCAAGATGCAAAACCCAGTTCATAAATTTACAAACTCTTAGTACGGAACACGGCAGAAGTTAGGCTGTACTCTAAAACAGATTCTTCTGAAGGACTATCATGCCGTCTTCCTGACTTCACTGTATACAGTAAATGTTCATGAACATTTGCCGCCTTCAAATGTCGCCAATTAAGTGCCATTATGATATGTCTTCTTGATCGTTCGCAATTGTTACTTTAGCCGCTGTAAATTCATAATTCACACATAAGTACAAACCCTTTAAAATAAATAGTCTATTATTTATACTAAATCAGTATTGTCGATGCGCCATTCATTACATGATAATTCACACTCTTATGCAGATATTTAAATCTTTCCTTTGCGATTTACATTCCACTCCATTTCAATATGTTGATAACATTAGGTTAAGCTGATAGTAATTCTCATCGCTATTCCACGTCCTCATTTCGGAACGTCTGATCACCTGGCTGTACTTCTACTCCCTGAATATAGGCATAGATTAAGGTATGCAACACCAGTAGTGAGGACAAAGAAGGTATGGACAAGGGAAGCACAAGAGCGCTTGCAGGACTGCTTTGAACCGGTGGACAGGACTGCATTCAGGGATTCATATTCGAACCTAGATGAGTATACTACAGCTGTTACCGACTGCATTAAAACCTGTATTAATGAGTGTTTGCCTAAAAAGACGTACTATACATTCCCAAACCAAAAGCTGTGGATGAAACAGGAGGTACGTCGTCTGCTGAAGGCTGGATCTCTGGCATTTAGGGCTGACGACACAGCCTGTACCAGAAAACCTAGTATGATTTGCGGAGGGCCTTTCATGTGCGAATAGACAATTTCGAACAAACTTGGAGGCGACATCGGATGTATGACGACTCTGGAAGGGTTTGCAAGACATTACATCCTATAAAACGAAATCTAATAACATGAATGGCAGTAATGCTTTCCTACCAGATGAACTCAACGCCTTCTATGCCTTCTTTGAAAGGAAGAAAATAACTTCAGCTGTGAAGATCCCTGCTGCACCTGATACCCCTGTGATCTCCGTCTCAGAGGCCGATGTTAGGCTGTCTTTAAAGAGAGTGAACCCTCGCAAGGCGGAAGATCCCGTTGGAGCACATGGTAACGCTCTGAAAACCTGTGCCAGCCAACTGGCAGGAGTATTCAACCTCTCACTGCTAGGGGCGGAAATTCCCACTTGCTTCAAAAAGAGAATAATTACACCAGTGCCTAAGAAGAATAACAAGTCCATTACTAAAGCAATCATTTTTATGCTTGGAATAAAAATGGATTTTTTTGAATACCTCTGCCCCGGCCTCGGCTTCTCCAAGAAGACCACTGGAATGGGGCGTGTATAGCCAAGCGGATAGATATACAGAACCCTTTCCTTGGGTACCCAGAACCCTTTCCGTCGGTACTCAAAACGAAATCTCTAAGATTTGGCGTGCTTGCAACTAAAAATTTATTTTCTGTGTACATTTTTTGTTTTCTTGCAGTGAATTTAATGGCAATCGTGATCCTCTCACGTGGAAGATGCGGTCTCTCTAAATGTATCACCCGTTACTTGGTTGGAATGGCAGTAGCAGATCTGATGGTTGTTCTCGTTGTGGCTATAGTGGAACAGACTAATAATATCTACATTTTTGCTCATTGGTTGCTGATCACTCCGATTTGCGCCCTGACGCTGGTATTGAGGGTTGCAACAACCGACTGTTCCGTTTGGCTCACAGTTGCCTTCACTTTCGATCGGTTCATCGCAATTTGTTGCCAAAAGCTTCAGAAGAAATATTGCACCGAAAGGACAGCCACTCTGATAACAATAGCTGTAGTTGTGGTGAGCTGTGCGAGATGTGTTCCGTTTTACTTCGCAGTGGAGACCTACGTCATAATTAACCACGTTCCATGGCGTTGCACAGGTAAATCTGAATACTACACTGCATCCGTGTGGAAAGCCTATGAATTACTTGATAGTATTATAACACCACTATTACCAATCAATTTAATTCTACTGTTTAATGGGTTAACAATCAGACATATTATAGCAGCAAATAGAGTGCGACAAAGGTCTCAGGAGCGGCACTGAGAATCAGAATGATCCAGAGTTGGAGAACCGGAGAAAGTCAATGTTTCTGTTGTTCGCCCTGTCAACCAATTTTATATTACTGTGGATGCCCTATGTTGTATCTTCTATGAACTGGCAAACACAAAATTATTTTTACACCGATCGGTATTTGAGCAATCCGATATATATCTTGCAACAATTTGGGTTTATGTTGAAGTTTCTCAGTAGCTGCACAAACACGTGTATCTACACCTTAACACAGAGGAAATACAGAGAAGAACTAAAAAATGGGGTGGCATACGTGTTTTCAAGGCTTGGACAATTCGGAAAATAAAATCCAAATCGAATTGTAATTTTGCTGTTAAAAATTCACCACGTTCCGAAGATTTAAAAAAAAAAATATCATCAGTACATCTTGGTAGATCCAATTACATTCCCTATCACTGTATTTGGCAACATCAATGTATCCTCTTATTAGAGATCGATTAACCACTGAAAACAACACGTTGACATCCAATGAAGTAAGCTTAGATATACCTGCGTGGATGCCACTGAGAAACTCAAGAATCTTTCAAGAAATAAAAGGAAAATAACGATCTAATACCGATGCGTCTCTGTTCTCTTTCTATTTGCTCTCTCTGCAAACGTGTCCTTTCAGATGCGGTTTGGAAGAAATGTCCGCTCTGTGTACCTAAAACGGCGGTAATACTATAGTTCCCTCTTTTCTTAGCAGGGGAGAATGAAGATCTGAAAACAATAGTGTTCTAAGTTTCTTTTCTTAAGCAACTTAGGGTGTGTTTCTGTAGCCGCAAACGAGGCATCATGATTGCGTTCCTGGTGCTCGAGTGAGCATGACATGGAAGCTACTGCAGGATATTCTTTTTAGAGTGCACCGACCAGCATCGGGATGTACATATGTATAGATAACATTTCCACGAGAATGAACGAGGTGTGCAACATCATTTTAGGAGCAACATAGCCTTTATAATTTGTGCCGCCTCAGACGTTGTCATCTCTCAGCTGCCGAGAGTTAGTGAGTACAGGAACCGGAAGACAATGTAGATATATGTTCGGGTGAAGTAAGTGTGTTCAAATGTGTATTTTCGGTTCTATAATTAAAAATAGCGCTGCCCGAGGGGTATGCTAGCTGTACAAGACAGACGGTTTGCTCGTTAACCAACTGGTACTAAAACTCTTGAAACTTAGCTACGAGGACAAGTGGGTGAATAAACCTACCGAGAGAGAACAGCCTGGTAATGGGACAACGTGTTAAAATTAACGAACGATCATCTATTGCAGTTAAAGGAATAACTATGGCAGGTGGATTGATAGATTGACACGAAAAGAGTGAAACGCACACACTCACAAACAAACGCGCGCGCACACACACACACACGTACTCACATATGCACACAAACACAGGGTCTGACAAAGTGATAGAGTGAGAGGGAGAGAGAGAGAGAGAGAGAGAGAGAGAGAGAGAGAGAGAGAGAGAGAGAGAGAGAGAGAGAGAGAGAGAGAGAGAGAGAGAGAGAGAGAGAGAGAGAGAGACTGTGACAAAGGATTTGCACTACTCCAAATTTAGCTACCAGTAATTCGATTCAGTGTCAGCCTAGTTCCATGTTAAGGGAAAAATAAGAACGTCAGAGAATAAATATTACAAGTCTTCGTTTAGATAGGAAGTCATCGGAAGATTTTGTCGGATCCATCGGATGATCAGTATTATCGTCAGATAGATGTCCGTGTTCTGCTTCAGAGTCCGGAATTACCTTTAATCTGGGTGCTGTAGAGACAATATAAGTTGGGTTCACATCTTACCTGGGTGCTCCCTACTTGAACCCATGACACTCCATGTACAGTCGATGAAGATAAAAAGATATTACCCGGAAATTCAGACTACGCTGGCCACGCTTTCCTCGTGGTCCCGATCTCCACGTGTCCGTGGGGTGCTCCTTATCCGCCATGGTTGGTCTCTGGCTGCTGGAGAGTTATCGCCCCTGCGTATTTAGAGCTCCTGAGTCCTCTACTGTTCATCATCAATTGAACCATTGGGTCTCCATCTCCATCCCATTGGCTCAAAGTCACCTGAACTTTCTGGGTCACCTTCTTGCTACTCATTGTACAGGGCAACAGCCAAACCCTGTTTCTTGGCTCTGCCTACCCGAATCTAGTGTATTTGTGTCTTTAAACTCTGACTGGAACAAAACAGTTAAATGAGGCAACCAAGAAAGAGTCTAAGGAGATTACCAATTGCAGGTCTGGAATTTTACATAACAACTAGCTACTCCTCTGTGAATGGTGTTAGGTATATTGTACTGATTATATTGTCCCAGAGCAAGCATCAGTTCAGAGTCCATACAGTGTCACAACCACGGATTTGGCAGTGCAGCAGATACGGCAATTGCGTTAATGAATGTGCACGTGTCACCTAACTGTTATTTTATTGTGATGACACTTAACTCCATTCATTCAAACGTTGTATTTTTCCAGACTTGCACACAGCAACGCTTCACTGCCTGATTGCATTCTGGCTTGCCTGAGAAATTGGACTGTCGATTCAGCTCACTCTGAAGACTAGCTATATTCGTTTTATTCTTAGTTGTTCTTTTTAGCCGCAGTGTAAGCTTCGTTTTCCATTTGAGAATTTTAGTTAACGTCCTTGTTTGGATTGCCATTTATTGCTTTCTTTTCCCTTTAACACTGTTCGCGTTAAAGTCCGTGAAGGACTGACCCGCTTCATTATCCCTCACTCTGTACTGGTACAAAATCTGAACTGGGTGACAATTTGTCACAGAATACACTATCAAACAGTATGAAAACAAAATCAGCACGTTGAACCATTGAATCCATAGAAATATATATACTGACTTGTAATATATAATATTTTGGATCTGAAGGAATCCTACTGCAATTTTCCATTAAGTAAAAGACAGGACTGAATTAATGCTCTAAAGTATAAACTGGTTTACCGTATTATATGGGGTATTTACATCATTGTTGCATCAGTGAAGCTTCCTGCTCCCACTCTGTTCGAGATTCCCCCAAAAGAAGGAACACATATGCCAATATTTCCAACGATTTATTCAGTCTGAGTAACGACAGGTCAGCCATCACACACTGGTTATTGTTACGATGTAAGTTCGCTCCCGCGTTTGACAAATTCATGCTGAGTGCGACAATGTATGGCCGCATGAACGCCTTTCTGCAGGAGACCGTTAATTTATGTCACCGTTATCAGTTTAAAGACAACCACCAACTCCTGAATCGTCACCTGCTCAAACAAAAATTCTTGCCCTCAGTCAGTTAACGAACACGTTGAAGGGATACTCTCAGGTGATTTACTCAAGGTGCTGACAACAATGAATTTATTCACCAATAGCTACCTCTACTCATAATGCAGTTTTTAATCTGTCATATAGAATGATTTGATTGCACCGAATCTATAACGGTATGGCTAGTGAAATGGAGAGTGTTGAGGTCATTTTAAACCGCTTATGATGACGTATAATTAAAAAGAGGAGAGGTGGCTGCCTCTAAGGCGGTAAAATTATAATGATACAGCAAGTGAGCCTATGTATATTTGACCCGTGACATCTTAAACTTTTCTTCATGAATTTGTCACCTATTACATTTGCACATGTGATCTATTCTGCATTCGAAGAATGTTTATATTTGGACAATGACGGAGAGGAGTAGAACATTGAGATCTTGGGATGTCATCTGCTGTTGCATTCCTCCAGCCCTTTGCTGATGTCGATCGGTTCGAGCATGCTCTTCAGTCGCTGCTGTCTTCGGGAAGGAGACGGAGGATCCTGAAGCAACACGCTGCCACTTTCAGCACGAGTTATTCCCTTTCAACTATCAGCTTCCTGAAGCAGAGGTTACAACTTCACGCACCTGAGCACTCATCTGATTCCAAAATCTACAGACTGACTTCCTACGAGTCTACAACTTGTGCTTTTAGATTAATTAGTTCTTAAAGTACTTTATATATGTATATACTCTATTTATCTACTATTCATTCATTTATCTATTTATTTGTCTATTAATTTATTTATCTATCCATGAAAGTGTCCATTTATTCGTCTCCTCACTAATGATTTAATTATTTTATTTGCCATTTAGTTGTTCATATTTTTTTGAATATTTGCCCAGTTTGTCTTCTTTTGCACGTTTAATGCTTGACAGTCTTTCATTGATTCCGTTGTATTTCTTTGTACTGCTGTAAATGCCTTTGAATACTGTGAAGGAGTAGATTTTGCGAAATTTTCTATCTCCATTTTAAGCGCTTACACCACTCCCAACAAGTATTTCACGTTGACGCCGTGGTTGAAATGTGCCCAAATGATTCGCTATATGCTTTGGTGTCGGACGTTCGGGATCCAGCATTGTTGTGTAAACCGGTGACAAGGTAGTGACACCCAAATAAGTTTTGATCCAGTGAGCAGGCAGGAATAACTCCTGCATAGGTTTTTAGGCCCCAACTGTGCAATATCCGTATACATGTCTTGGATGATATATGCATAATATCTGCAAGCCTGCCTAAAGCTGTAAGCCGGTTGGCGCTGTGGATTGTGAGGATGTTGATAGATTCTTGATTGGGCAGGGTATAAGGGGTACGGGGAGGCGCTGAGAGGAATATTGGATCAGTCACGACGAAATGGCGGAGCAGACTCAATCGGCCTAATGGCCTAATTCTGCTCCTATATCATCAGGTCTAACTACTGAATCATCATCTATCTAAATAAGAATTCTCGTGCAAAGTCAGTTCATTAGCATGTTCAGCTGATTCCCTCACAGGTGATTTACTCAAGGTGCTGATGGCACTGAATTAATGCACAAGAATCTTCAATGGCGAATTCATTGCTGTTGATATGTTGTGGAACTTTTGAATATATCTGGCAGAATTATTGGATTGTAGCCGAATATGTGAAGGAATGGCCCAGTGAAATCTAATCAACTTCAATTGTCACACAAATCATACATAGATACTGTGGAATAAGACAACGTTTCTCTGGGGATAGGATGCAAAACATTCAAAACAGCACGTAAACTTGAAAATAGCGAGTAACGTTGAAAAAGCATGTTGTATAATTCAAAAAAAAAGGAGCAAAAAAGAACATATATACATATATATATATACAGATATATGTAGAGGGAGTTTCTTCTTTTTCTTTGTTACTGCGTATGTTAATCAAAATGGCTTTTTGCTTTGTTAAAAGTGGGAATGCTTCTTTATTATGAGAGAGTGTTGGAAGCCTGTTTGGGTTAAAATTTACTGATAATGAGAATTGTATTCGTTTGTTAACCAATTGGGATTAATATTATTCTTTCTCTTCTGAGTCTGTAAGCTATTGTAGGCGGGGAATTGGGGAATTGGGGAGTCGGCGCTAGGGGATAAGAGAGAGGTGACGCTCTGCTGTAAACTGGGCGAGGAACGGATCCCTAGCCGGGGTCCGAGGCCAGGAGGTACTACGAGGAGAGGAAACGAGGATGGATGTGCTTGGTTAACCACTTCGGGTGGTCCTGAGTTGCGAGTCGAGGAGTTCGGAAGAGATCTCGTGGTGGCCAGTGGTGGCCAGAAGACTTCAGTAATTGAGCTCCAAAGGTTGTGCACGAAGTGTTTTGGACTTTGATAAGTTTGGCGCCTTTTCTTTCTTTTCTTTTCTTTCATATATACTGTATCGTTGTTAATCCTTTAGTTATAGTATCCTTTATAAATTGTAAACATTTAATTACATATAGTATCCTGTCTGTTTTTTGGCTAGGCGGGGACATCTCACAGCATCCACACAAGCTGATTACCTAGTTTGGCGGGGCCGAAGGCTGCTCCCCTAGACGAGAACGAGCTGAGCGAGCCTGAGGCAACCCAGGGAGTTACATATATTTACATATACACACACACACACACACACACACACACACACACACACACACACACACACACACACACACACACTCTCATATATATATATATATATATATATGTACGAATGTATATAAATAAGACTCTGATTGATAATATCATGCAATCGATGGTCCAGTCGGCAGTCTTTCATTCCACCTCTCTAGCAGGGGAGGGCAGCACGACTGGAGAGGCCAGGCCCCAGCTGAGTATGGAGACCATGATGTAGGGATTCCACGTCCTTCACCTGGTGTGCAGTAGCAGGCAAGCCCGAAGCTTGATGCCTAGTTCATGCGACAACCGAGGCTATATAGCTCCCATGACAGCTCTCCCACCACCAGACAAGGATAACAGGCCTGCAGCAACTTGCATTATCAAGGTCCAACAGGCTGTTGTGATCGTAAGTGAAACGTACGAGAGAATCTCCTACGGTAAAACTGCCCCAAGTTCGATCCTTCTGAGTAGTAGGCAAAAAGATATGCTCCGACATTCCCGCAGAACCCTCAAATATCTGTCTCCTTTGACATCTCAGCCGGCTCCTTCCCCCGACGTCCCGACCGACACTTTCAACACCTCGGCCGGCTCCTACAGTACCAGTCCAGCTACTCCGATCAATGAGAATTTCACAGATGGAGTAGACTTACACTTCCTTATGTTCCTGGAGTTGAATTGCCTTTGTTGCGAAGAAAGAAATCTTACAAAGAAATAGTTGCCACCCCGAGAGGCCGTGTATTTGCACACACCGCTATCTATACTGGGAATCTTCCATCTTTAGTGTTGGGTTTATTTTGACCTGCCTATACCGAAGAACAATTATAAGAGGGGTAGAGCAAGGCAGTAAAAAAATAATGATATGGCATGTGAAGATATGTCATTTTGACAACATAATAATAATTTTTTTATCAATTTGTCACCAAAACAATATGTACATGAGCTGAACTCTGTGTTCAACAAATTGATTATATTTGGACCCACACTGCCATCCATCCAACTATCTATTTATTTTCTATTTAGTTACGTGTTTATTTGTTTACTTAATTATTTTATATTTATCTACCTATCTATCTGTCTGTCCACTTGTCTATCAAGCAATGAACCTATTTATTTATTTTCCATTAACTTATTTTTGGTATTTGTACACTTTGTCTTATGCTGCTGCTGTTTATGAGAAGCTTTCATTGATTCTATTGTATTTCATTGTTCTGTTGTGAAGGCCCTTGAATATCATGAATGAGTGTATTTGGCGATGGCCATCTCGGATTCATTCGCATTCCCTGGAGATTGTCCATTGTAAGGTCGTAGTCAATTCCCAGGAAATATTTCACCACGACCTGTTGTGGCATTTGAACATATGTCATTTTGATAGCATGATAATAATATTTTTTTCTGGAATTTGTCACCAAAGCAATAGGTACACGAGCTGAAGTCTATGTTCACGTTGATTATATTTGGACCCATACTGCCATCTATCCATCCATATATTTATTTATTATCTGTTTAATTATGTGTTTCATTCTTTCTTTATTTATTTTCTATTTATCTTTCTATCGACCTACCTGTCCACCTATGTATAGAAGATAGAACATAAAATAGTACAACACATTACAGGCCCTTCGGCCCACAAAGTTGTGCCGACACTCAAACCCTGCCTCCCATATAACCCCCCAACTTAAATTCCTCCATATACCTGTCTAGTAGTCTCCTAAATTTCACGAGTGTATCTGCCTCCACCACTGACTCAGGCAGTGCATTCCACGCAGAAACCACTCTCTGAGTGAAAAACCTTCCTCTAATATCCCCCTTGAACTTCCCTCCCCTTACCTTAAAGCCATGTCCTCTTGTACTGAGCAGTGGTGTCCTGGGGAAGAGGCGCTGGCTGTCCACTCTGTATATTCCTCTTAATATCTTGTACACCTCTATCATGTCTCCTCTCATCCTCCTTCTCTCCAAAGAGTAAAGCCCTAGCTCCCTTAATCTCTGATCATAATCCATACTCTCTAAAACAGGCAGCATCCTGGTAAATCTCCTCTGTACCCTTTCCAATGCTTCCACATCCTTCCTATAGTGAGGCGACCAGAACTGGACACAGTACCCCAAGTGTGGCCTAACTAGAGTTTTATTGAGGTGCATCATTACATCGCGTCTCTTAAACTCTGTCCCTCGACTTATGAAAGCTAACACCCCATAAGCTTTCTTAACTACCCTATCTATCTGTGAGGCAACTTTCAGGGATCTGTGGATATGTACCCCCAGATCTCTCTGCTCCTCCACACTACAAAGTATCCTGCCATTTACTTTGTACTCTGCCTTGCAGTTTGTCCTTCCAAAGTGTACCACCTCACACTTCTCCGGGTTGAACTCTATCTGCCACTTCTCAGCCCACTTCTGCATCCTATCAATGTCTCTCTGCAATTTTCGACAATCCTCTACACTATCTACAACACCACCAGCCATTGTGTCGTAAGCAAACTTGCCAACACACCCTTCTACCCCCACATCCAGGTCATTAATAAAAATCACAAAAAGTAGAGGTCCAAGAACAGATCCTTCTGGGACACCACTTGTCACAACCATCCAATCTGAATGTACTCCCTCCACCACGACCCTCTGCCTTCTGCAGGCAAGCCAATTCTGAATCCACCTGGCCACACTTCCCTGGATCCCATGCCTTCTGACTTTCTGAATAAGCCTACCATGTGGAACCTTGTCAAATGCCTTACTAAAATCCATGTAGATCACATCCACTGCACTACCCTCATCTATATGCCTGGTCACCACCTCAAAGAACTCTATCAGGCTTGTTAGGCACGATCTGCCCTTTACAAAGCCAGGCAGACTGTCCCTGATCAGACCATGATTCTCTAAATGCCCATAGATCCTATCTCTAAGAATCTTTTTCAACAGCTTTCCCAGCACAGACGTAAGGCTCACTGGTCTGTAATTACCTGGACTAACCCTACTAACTTTTTTGAACAAGGGGACAGCATTCGCCTCCCTCCAATCCTCCGGTACCATTCCCGTGGACAACGATGACATAAAGATCCTAGCCAGAGCTTCAGCAATCTCTTCCCTTGCCTCGTGGAGCAGCCTGGAGAATATTCTATCAGGCCCCGGGGACTTATCCGTCCTAATGTATTTTAACAATTCCAACACATCCTCTCCCTTAATATCAAAATGCTCCAGGACATCACCCTCACTCATATTGTCCTCACCGTCATCAAGTTCCCTCTTAGTGGTGAATACCGAAGAGAAATATTCATTGAGGACCTCGATCACTTCCACAGCCTCCAGGCACATCTTCGCACTTTTATCTCTAATCGGTCCAACCTTCACTCCTGTCATCCTTTTGTTCTTCACATAACTGAATAATTCCTTGGGGTTTTCCTTTACCCTACTCGCCAAGGCCTTCTCATGCCCCCTTCTTGCTCTTCCCATCCCCTCCTTAAACTCCTTTCATGCTACCCTATTTTCCTCAATAGACCCATTTGATCCTTGCTTCCTAAACCTCATGTATGCTGCCTTCTTCCAACTGACTAGATTTTCCACTTCACATGTCACCCATGGTTCCTTCACCCTGCCATTCTTTATCTTCCTCACCGGGACAAATTTATCCCTAACATCCTGCAAGAGATCGTTAAACATCGACCACATGTCCCTCGTACATTTCCCTGAAAAAAACATGATCCCAGTTCACACCCGCAAGTTCTAGCCTTATAGCCTCATAATTGCCCTTCCCTAATTAAAAAAATTCCTGTCCTCTCTGATTCTATCTTTTTCCATGATAAAGCTAAAGGTCAGGGAGCGGTGATCACTGTCCACCAGATGCTCACCCACTGACAGATCTGTGACCTGACCCGATTCGTTACCTGATACTAGATCTAGTATGGCATTCACCCCTAACCGGTCTGTCAACATACAATGACAGGAATCCATCCTGGACACACTTAACAAACTCTGCCCCAGCTAAACCCTCGGAACTAATCAAGTGTCAATCAATATTAGGGAAGTTAAAGTCACCCAGGATAACAACTCTGTTATTTTCGCACATTTACAAAATCTGCCTCCCAATCTGCTCCTCGGTATCCCTGCTGCTACCAGGGGTGCCTATAGAATACCCCCAGTAGAGTAACTGCTCCCTTTCTGTTCCTGACTTCCACCCATACTGACTCAAAAGAGGATCCTGCTACATTACCCACCCTTTCTGCAGCTGTAATAGTATCCCTGACTAGTAATGCCATCCCTCCTCCCCTCCTTCCCCCCTCTATCCCTTTTAAAGCACTGAAATCCAGGAATATTGAGAATCCATTCCTGCCCTGGTGCCAGTCAAGTCTCCGTAATGGCCACTACATCATAATTCCATGTATGTATCCATGCTCTCAGTTCATCACCTTTGTTCCTGATGCTTCTTGCATTGAAGTAAACATACTTTGGCCTTCTACCTTACTACCTTTATACCCTTTATTCTGCTGCTCTTTCCTCAAGGCCTCTCTATATGTTAGATCTGGCTTTACTCCATACACTTCTTTCACTGCTCTATCGCTCCGGGTCCCATCCCCCTTGCAAATTAGTTTAAACCCTCTCGAACCATGCAAGCAAACCTTTCAGCAAGGATATTGCTTCCCCTCGAGTTCAGGTGCAACCCATCCAATCTGTACAGGTCCCACCTTCCCCAGAAGAGATCCCAATGGTCCAAAAATCTAAAACCCTGCCCCTTGCACCAAACCCTCAGCCACGCATTCAACTGCCATCTCCTCCAATTCTTACCATCACTATCACGTATCGAGATATGAATGTATTTATTTATTTACCATTAACTTATATTTTTGCTATTTGTACAGTTTGTCTTCATATGCTGCTAGTGTCGGTGAGTAGCTTTCACTGATTCTATTGTATTTCATTGTTGTATTGTGAAGGTCCTTGAATACCGTGAATGTGTGTGATTTTGGCGCCGGCCATCTGAGATTAATTCGCATTCGCAGGACATTACCTGTTGTTAGGTATTAGTTCATTCCCAGGAAATATTTCACCAAGACCTGTAGTTCTAACTTCCGAAAATTATTGTCCGTATGAGCTGATGCAGAACGTTCAGATCACGGGATTGTTGGTTTAACTAGGAACAAAGTAGTGATCCCGTTAGCAGGCAGTGATAATCCAAGTCAAGTCAAGTCAAGGTTATTGTCATTTAACTATATAGATATATACAACCAAATGAGCCAATATTTCTCCTGCCCATGGTGTAAAGAATAATATGTACAAAAACATATACCACTCAATAACTTAAAAACACTGCGAATTAAATCTCGAAATGAAATATGCATAGATAAACAAAGTAAAGAGTATAAATTAAATATTGTAGGGCACAATGCAAATTATCTGGTGACACTTTGAATGCGATGCGGCAGTAAGTTCAGAAATCAATGGCCCGAAGGAAGAAGCTGTTTACCATCTCATTCTAGTTTTTATTCATTGGAAGTCTCCTGCCTGGTGGTAGAATGTCAAAGAGGATGCTGGATGGAGGAGTGGGATCCTTGATAATACTGAGCGTTCTGCGGAAACAGCGCACCCAATCAATATTGGCTGCTGGTGGTTGGTGGGGAGACCACTGTTAACCTCTCGGCAATTCTTACAGTTCCTTTGTACGGACTTCCCGTCTGACTGTCTGCTGCTCCTATACCTATTGCAGATGCAGCTTTTCAGGATGCTCTTAATGGTGGTACTGTAAAATATAATTGAGATGTAAGGGGAGTATGTGCCATTTTATTCAGAGAGAAAAACTGAGGGAACTGTTGACGACATCCATGATGTGAGAACCAAGGAAATTGGTGCATTTCATGGAAAAGCCGTGTCTGCGAAGACTGGGATGGTCCTTCTGACCTTCCTAAAGTCCACAACCATTTCCTTAAAACCAACTTGTACAGTGGTTCTAAGACCCCAACTGTACAATACTTGTGTACCAGATTTGAATGATACATGCTTAATGTATGCAGACCGTCAAAAATTTCGAAGCCTGTTGGCGATATGGATTGTGACGATGACGTAGGTGGTTTTGGAATTGATCACCTCAGAATCAGGTTTAAAATGTCTTGAAATTTGTTGATTTGGTGCAGCAGTGCAATACAACACATATTTACAAAAACTATAATTTAGACTATATTGAAAAGCAGAAGTGAATGAAGTAAAAATCAATGGCAGCAAAATTTATTCATTTTTGCTTAGTAAAACAGCTAGTAACTGCAGTCATGGGATACTTCAGTGTCTTCTTCAACTCCTCTCTAAATTTAGCCTGGGTTACAGCGTAAATGAAAGAATTCGTGCAGAAACTCAGGTTTGAAAGCATGTTACCACTCTCTTGGAGAATGTAGCGTGGGTCCCCGAAATTGAATCCTGATATATAAGAACCGCCTTTAATCCGCACGTATACAAAATTAATGACATATGTAATCCACAGGAACAGAAAACTGGCGGAGATAGTGAAAAGTAATATCATGGATTTTTTCCGCTTTTCCGCTTCTGCATCTTCGAGTTTCTTCCCCTCTTTCTCACCCCGAAGTCCTCTGCGGACTCTGTTCGATACCAAAATGTGTCTAATGGTCAGAACATTGAACAGCAGAATCAGACGAAAAGGGACGCATGGCATTAAAAGGCGGTCCAACCAATCATACGCTATCCAGACTGGTTCAGTGAAGAAACTTGGTTTATAATCACAAAACCAGGGCACGCCGTCTAGTATATACAAGGGCTGATACACAAAGTAATAGGGTACAATCCTCACGGTTGCCAGAAAACAGACAATAGATATAACTACAGCAGCAGATTTCTCATTGCAATATCTCCTTTTCAGCTTCAGACAACAAATAGCGACAAACCGGTCGAACGTGAAAGCGACCGTCAACCACACCGAGCAATCCCAGCTGAAATAAATCAGCACAGTGACGAGACTGCAGGCGGGAGTGGTGGAGAGCAAACTGTTCACGAAAAAAATACCGTTTATTCGATTCAGAATCACGGCAGTGACAATGGCCAGCAGATCCGTCACCGCCATTGCCACCAGGTAATAAGTGACGCAATTGGAGAGACCGCATCTTCCACGTGATAGGACCACAACTGCTGCCAAGCTCGCTGTTAAGGGAACAAGAAGAACGGTTCAAGATTGAATGTTTGAAGTCTCAGTACAGATGGGAATTCATGAGATGACTTTATAAATGACGCTATAAGGGTAAAAATAAAATTCACTCGAGTAATTCCTAAAATTGTAGCACGGTACAAGGTAGGAACTGGGACCATGGCAGGGTATTGGGTTTTTAGTTCTGTATCCTCGATTACGAGAAATGGAAGCAAGGGTTTATCCTTAAAAGTTCAGTGAATATGGCCAATAGCTCAGTATCATGTATACTTTGTTCATCAGCGTTACATCTATGTACATATCTGTTATTTTCTTTCTGTCTTTGAAAAGTATATTGAACAGATCTATTTAAAATGCTTCATGTCTGTAATCAGTATTATCGTCAGATAGATGTCCGTGCTCTACTGCAGAACACTCTGTCCCGTTTAATCTGGGTCCTGCGAAGAAAACAGACAACCAGCATCTTCAGGTTTAAATGAGGAAATGACGTTTCTGAAGAAAATAACACAAGCATCGCCGTTCTAAAGAAGTTCAATGGCATGTTCGCTGGTTGGATACGAAAACACTCACATAGCTGACAATGTCAGCTCTGCATAAACTAAACCTCATGGTGTCCTCTAATGTCACGATGAGGCCACATTCAAGCAACACCTTATATTGTGTCTGTGTATTCACCAACCTGATGGCATGAACATCGATTTCTTGACCCTCCCATTCCCGGTTCCCTCTCTCACATCATCTCCTTACCTGCCCATCTACTGCCTCTGGTGCTCCTACCCCTTCCTTTTCTGTTGGATGGTCGTCTAGCCTCTCCTATCAAATTCCCCCGACTCCAGCCTTGCAGCTCTTTTACCCATCAGCTTCCGTGCCCTTCACATGTGCCCTCCGTTCTTTGGGTTTCACCTTTAACCTACATTCTTCCTGCCCTCCTCCCATCTTGACCTAACGTCTCATCTTTTTTTTCCCGGTCCTGATGAAGGTATTCGGTCAGAAATGTCGACTACTTATTCCTTTCCGTAGATGCTACTTGGCATTCTCATATCGTCCAGCATTTAGCGTGTGTTGCATAAACTAAATGTCTAGAATGTTACCGCAATCTGGCAGATATATAAAATATTATTTAAAACGGCACCAAAATTAAATTGTAATACGTTCCAGTATAGTACAATCACAATATATATAGATTATATTTGCTTGTTATATTGCTTGATCTGCAATAATGCATCGTAGCGTCATGCACGTTATCAGAAACATTTATATATCTATTACTGCTAATGTTAAATCACAAATTACACTATTAAATAAAGGTTAGACATTTAACGTGAACAGATATATTCAAGTCGTATTATTTCTTGAGATAAAATCTGCATCATTTCAACGAGAAAACATTAATGGCTCAGAGCGTTGTCAAAGAATATCAGTTAGAATCACCATTGGACACTGATCTGTAAATATAGCAAGTTTGCCATCTAGATTCTTAGTTGTAAGTGCTCACTTACAACAAGTGCTGCTGAAACGAAGCAGTGGAATTCGGTATCAAGCATCTCTGGAATTACTACAAGCAAGGTACAGTAGATGATGGAGGATGCACAACTTACAGGGAAAACCAACGATGGCAAGAAAAGGATAGTAAATGGCATTTAGCAGTCCTCTTCCTGGGGCGTGCATTCTCTGCGCAAATGGTTCTAGTTTCTGGTTTTCTCCAGCTGTTATATTTTGCTCGGGACTCCCCAGTGAGTCAATTATCTGCATGTTAGTAACGAGCCAGAAGTAAACAATTTGCCTGATGGTTGAACGAGTAATGCGAGGATCCTTGGTAATACTAAGGGCCTTGCGTACGCAAAAGTCCCGATAAAAGTCACTGATGGAAAGTAAGCAACCCCCTCTTATCCTTTCAGCTATTCTCATAATTCTTTGTAGGGACTTCCTGTCCGATGGTATGGTGCTCTCATACCTGATGGACATACAGACTTTAAGAACGCTCTCATGTATCAGCTGTGCCTTTTTCTTCAGGGAAGTGATGTTATCCATGATGTGAACTTGGTGCACTTTACGGAGGAGCCGTGTCTGCAAAGACGGGAATGATTTTTCCGTACCATTCCAAATAGCACAATCATTTATTTCATACGGGCTCGTACATCGGCTCTAAGACCCCAACTGTCTAGTACCTATATACATGCCTGCATAAATTTCAAAGCTGATTGGCGATGCGGATTGTAAGTATTAACGTAGGAAGTTTTCGATTGATAATCTCAAAATCTGAATCAGATTTAATATGCATCGTCCCCACCCTCATCAACATTCTCATTCCCGTTTTCTCTCTGATCAGATCGGCTTACCTGCCAATGCTCTTCCTCAGGCACCCCTCCCCTTCCGTTTCTTTGATTGTCTTCTTCCGTCACTGATCAGATTACTCATTCTCCGGTCATTTATCTCTTTCACCTATCAGCTTTCCAGCTCTTTATTTGTATCCTCTCCCTCTCTCACTTTCATCTACTACCTACCCCATGCATCTTTTATCCCCTCTCCCCACCTTCTTGTCCTTTCTTCTCATCCTTTCTTCAGCCCTGATGAAGGGTCTCAGTCCAAAACGTCGACTGTTTACTTATTTTCATAGATGCTGCCTGGTCTGCTGAGATCCTCCAGCATTTTGTGCGTGTAGCATAAATTAAATCTAGTCTGGAATTTTAGCGCTGACTGGCAGAATTAGCAACTATTATGTAAAAAGGCACCAATGTATATTGTAATTCGTTCCAGTAGGGCACAACTACAAAGATAGATACACTTGCTGTGAAGCCCTTCAGTAATAGAATCAACAACAAATAGTATTAGAAAAAATCAGCATATCGAGCCTTTAAATCCATTGCAGTATATTATACTGAAATGAAGCTAGCACAGAACAGGAACAGTACAGATCTCGAAAGGCCAATTGGTCTACCTCGATAATACACCGGCGACTTCCTGTCTTCTCTCAGATCGACCATTGAATTTAAGACATCTCCCGTCACAAATTTAATGTCGGTGCTGCCATCCAGTGTTGACTTAATGGAAGACAAGAGGATTTTGTTCGTCTGCGGCGCACTTGCGTTGGATGACTTTTAAAATGTATTTTTGTAAACATTTTTTGGGGCTATCTCAATGATATTTGCTGTGTGTGCTGTGTTCTGTAACAGACTGTTGATACTGCGTTTTGCACCTTGGATCTAGTGGAACCCGATTTAACGGCAACAATAGACAATAGACAATAGACAGTAGGTGCAGGAGTAGGCCATTCGGCCCTTCTAGCCAGCACCGCCATTCACTGTGATCATGTCTGATCACACACAATCAGTACCCTGGTCCTGCCCTTTCCCCATATCCCTTGACCCTGCTATCTATAAGAGCTCTATCTAACTCTCTCTTGAATGCATCCAGAGACTTGGCCTCCACTGCCTTCTGGGGCAGAGCATTCCACATATCCACCACTCACAGGGTGAAAAAGTTTTTCCGCATCTCTGTTCTAAATGACCTACCCCTTATTCTTAAACTGTGTCCTCTAGTTCTGAACTCACCCATCAGCGGGAACATGCTTCCTGCCTCCAGTGTGCCTCCAATCCCTTAATAATCTTATATGTTTCAATCAGATCCCGTCTCATCCTTCTCAATTCCAGTGTATACAAGCCCAGTCGCTCCAATCTTTCAACATATGACAGTCCCGCCATTCCGGGAATTAACCTTGTGAACCTACGCTGCACTTCCTCAATAGTAAGAATGTCCTTCCTCAAATTTGGAGACCAAAACTGCACACAATACTCCAGGTGGGGTCTCACCAGGGCCCTGTACAGCTGCAGAAGGACCTCTTCACTCCTATACTCAATTCCTCTTGTTATAAAAGCCAGCATGCCATTAGCTTTCTTCGCTGCCTGCTGTACCTGCATGCTTGCTTTCATTGACTGATGTACAAGAACACCCAGATTTCGTTGTACTTCCCCTTTTCCTAACTTGACTCCATTTAGATAGTAATCTGCCTTCCTGTTCTTGCCACCAAAGTGGATAACCTCACATTTATCCACATTAAACTGCATCTGCCATAAATTTGCCCACTCACCCAACCTGTCCAAGTCACCATGCATTCTCATAACATCCTCCTGAAATTTCACACTGCCACCCAGCTTTGTGTCATCGGCAAATTTGCTAATGTTACTTTTAATCCCTTCATCTAAATCATTAATGTATATTCTAAACAGCTGCGGTCCCAGTACTGAACCTTGTGGTACCCCGCTGGTCACAGCCTGCCATTCCGAAAGGGTCACTTTAATCACTACCCTTTGTTTCCTGTCAGTCAGCCAATTATCAATCCATGTCAGTACTCTGCCCCCAATACTATGTGCCCTAATTTTGCCCACTAATCTCCTATGTGGGACTTTATCAAAAGCTTTCTGGAAGTCCAGGTACACTACATCCACTGGCTGTCCCTTGCCCATTTTCATAGTTACATCCTCAAAAAACTCCAGAAGATTATTCATGCATGATTTTCCCTTCATAAATCCATGCTAACTCGGACTGATCCTTCCACTGCTATCCAAATGTGTCGTAATTTCCTCGTTTATAATTGACTCCAGCATCTTTCCCACCACTGACGTCAGGCTAACCGGTCTATAATTCTCTGTTTTCTCTCTCCTTCCTTTCTTGAAAAGTGGGACAACATTAGCCACCCTCCAATCAACAGGAAAATTTGAGCTCGAACTGGAACCAAATTAATATCAGCCGGTCAGTAGATCAGAGCTGGATCTTCCATCCAGCATCTTTTGACAGTAAATTTATCCTGGCATCAGTGAAGCTTCCGACTCCCATTCTGGCCCAGATTCCCACAAAGGAAAAAGGAGGATATGTCCTGAGTAACGACAGTCTTGGCACCGCCCTCTTTTTATGTTTACTCTATCGATTCGTACCCGCCTTTGTAAAGTTCATGCTGTCTGTGAAACTGCATTACGGCATTAAGGCCTTTCTTCAGGAGAATGTTAACAAAATTACCACTAATATATGCCACCATAATGCAATAAGCAACCACCACCATTTCATTGATTCTATTTTATTTCTTTGCTCTTCTGTAAAAGCATTTCAATACTGTGATGGGGTGTATTTCGCCCAGGGCAGTTGCATTCCCTGTCAATGTCCACAGTAAGATCTTGAATTATTCTCAAGAAAAATTTCATGTTAACGCCGTGATTCCCAAATTAAACTCTTCCTGAGTCGATGCAGAACGTTGAGGGCCCGGGATTGCTGCGTTAACTGGTGACAAGATAGTCACTCTCAAATTAGCATTGATACCGTAAGCAGGCAGGAATAACTCCTACATCGGTTCTTAGGCCCCAATCGTACAATATCGGTATACATATCTCGGATGATATACACGTAGTATCTGCAAGCTGGCCTATGTTGAAAGCCGGTGGCGGTGTGCATGTGAGGAGGACATCGAAAATTTTCGATCTGATAATCAGAGTCCGGTATATTATGTCGTGAAATTTATTGATTTTCGGCAGCAGTTACATAAAAATAAAAATTGAAATTACAATATGTTAAAAGGGAAAAGTGAATAAAGCATATATTAAAGATAACGAAAAAATATATACTTTTATCTTTTAAAACAGCTAATAAGTACACGCATGGAATACTTCAGTACCTTCTTCAACTCCTTTCTGAATTTGCCTGGGTCACCGCGTACATAAAGGAATTCGTGCAGAAACTCAGGTTGGCGCTCTCTTGGAGAATGAAGTGTGTATTTCCGAAATCGAACCTCTGACATAAGAAACGCCTTTAGTATGCATGTATACAAAATTAACCACGTACGTAATTCTCAGAACAGAAAACTGGCGGAGATGGTGAAAAGTAGTATAATGTGTTTTTTTCCGAATTTCCGTTTCTGCTCAATTGAGATTCTTCCCCCCTTGCCGGAAGTCCCCTGCGGACCCTGTTGGAACGAAAATTTGCCTGATCGTCAAACCATTGAATAGCAGGATGAGAAGGTAATGGAGGCACCGTGATAAAAGGAGGTCCAACCAGTCATACGTTGTACAGATTGGTTCAGTGAAGAAGCTTCGTTTAACATTACAAAACCAGGGAACACCGTCTAGTATATACAACGGTTTGTACGTAAAGTAACAGGTTATATTTGTCACTGTTGCCAGAAAACATACAACAGATATAAGTACAACAGCGTATTTCTGATTGCAATGTCGCCTTTTCAGCTCCATGTAACAAGGGGCGACGAATAGTTCGAACGTGCAAACTGCTATCAGCCACACTGAGCAATCCCTGGTTGCATATATCAGCAGCGTGCTGAGACCATAGGTGAGAGTGATGGAGAGCAAACTGTTTGCGAAGGAGACACCGGTTATTCGATTCAGTGAAAATGACCAGCAGATCTGCCACTGCCATTGCCACCGGGTAGTAAGTGACAGGTTTGGAGAGACCGCACCTTCCTCACTGCCGCCAAGTTCGCTGTTAAGGGAGCAATACAACGGTGAGAGCTTGAATGTTCGAGTCGTACTAAAGGTGCCTAAAAAGGAACAACTAAGAATAAAACAAATACACCTAGTCTTCAGAGTCAGTTTTCTCGTCAGTCCAATTGCTCAGACAAGGCAGAATGCAATCAGGCAGCGATGCGTTGCTGTGTGCAAGTCTGGAAAAATACAACGTCAGGATGAATGGAGTTAAATTTTACCACAATGAAACAACAATTAGCTAACACGTGCACATTCACGAGCGCAATTGTCGTATCAGCTGCGCTCCAAAATGAGTGGTTGGGGCATTAATCTCCGTATTTTGAGCTGTATCGTGGCACAAAATTCATCTGGCACAAAAGAGGGAGGAAATGAGCGTGGCAGTAGCTTTGGATGCAGAATACGCATTTGATAGATTGGAATGGGATTTTTTATTTAAGGTATTGGAAAAATACTGGTTAAGAGTATCTTTTATGAATTGGATTAAAACCTTAAATACTTGACAGACGGCCAAATTTCAACACAATTTCAGTTAACAAGATCAACTAGACAAGGTTGTCCACTATCACCTGCTTTATTTGTATTGGCGATAGAACCATTAGCTGAATTAATTAGAACTGACTCAGATATTATGGATTTCAGAGTTAACCGGGAGGAATATAATATTAATCTATTTGCTGATGATGTTCTGATTTATCGAACAAACCCATTGTATTCGTTGCATAAATTATCTTTTAGATTGGGAAAATATGGTACAGTATCAGGGTATAAAATAAACTGGGATAAAAGTGAAAATATACCCCTTACAAAAGGAGATTATAGTCAATGTCGATTAGTAACGCAATTTAGATGGCCGATTAATAGTATAAAGTATTTAGGTATAAGAGTTGATAAAGATGTAAAGAAATTATAGAAATTAAATTATTTACCATTATTGAAAAAAAATCAAGAAGATCTTGATAAATGGATGATGTCACTAATAACATTAGTAGGTAGATTCAATGCTGTAAAATGAATATATTTCCTGGATTGCAATATTTATTTCAAACATTACCAATACAACTGCCGCCGAAGTTTTTTTCAAATGTGTGAGGAACTTTCTTTGGAAAGGTAAGATATCCAGAATATCGTTGGAATAACTGACATGGAAATTTGACCTAGGAGGGTTACAACTTCCAAACTTTAAGAATTATTATAAAGGAAACCAACTTAGATTTATTTCATCTTTTTGACGAAGATAAACTGGCATGGATCAGAATAGAGTTAGATAAGATAGGAGAAAATATACCAGAAGATTTTATATATAAATGGGAATCTAAATGGATATGTGAAAAGAAAGAATCGCTTATATTAAAACATTTGATTGATTTATGGAATAAGACAAATGTTGATGATGAGATAAAGAAATCTTTATTAGCAAAGAGAATCTAATTCAAAGTAGACATTCCTTTTACAATGGATAATCAACTTTTATATGACTGATTTCAAAAAGGGATTAGATATATAGGAGATTGTTTTGAAGGAGGTATATTGATGTCATTTGATCAATTAACGAATAAATATAAAATATCAAATAACACTCTCTTCTGTTATTTACAATTAAGGGCTTACTTAAGAGACAAACTGGGTCAAACAATGTTAATGCCGAAACCTAATGAAATAGAAACTTTAATTCAAAAAGGAAAAATTAAAAACATTATTTCTGGTATGTATAATTTGATTCAAATGCATACACTTAAACATAAGGAATACATAAGTCAAGAGAACAAATGGGAAATGGATTTGAGTATTAAAATTGATGAAACAAGATGGTCAAGACTCCGTCTTGACAGTATCACAAATGCAATAAATGTCCAACTTAGATTAGTACAATACAATTTTTTACATCAACAATATATTACAGCTCAAAAAATAGATAGATTAAACCCAAATTTATCTGATCAATGTTTTCGATGTAATTAAGTAATTGGTATTTTATTACACTCTACCTGGCCTTGTTTTAAAATTTTTGGGACAAGTTATTAGAACACAACTTCCACATAACCTTATTTTTACTAGGTGATATTAAATGGATAAAACTGAAACCTAAATTGAACAAATATCAGAAAGAATTTATAAAAATTGCATTCGCTGTAGCAAAAAAAGGCTATCGCGGTTACTTGGAAATCGGATTCATACTTAAGGATGGTGTTACGTACCCCGTAACTGGGTGTCTTACCAGCAAAGATAGAAGTATCCATTGGAGTCTGGTACTATTTTCAAAACAGTAAAATATACAAATCAATATCAACAATGCAAATATACAGATAATACACGTTAGCAATACTAAACCTAAAAGTGTGGGTATAATAATAATCAATAATAAACAAGCTCTATCGATGTCTAGGGGATAATGAATTGTCATATGTGAATATAAAGTTCAGTTCGGTTCATACGTGCTGAGGTAGTTGTTAGTTCTTGTGTTTTAATAGTTGGAGAGAGGAGTGAGCGAACAGTGACAGCTACAGTCAGTCAATCCTTCCTTTACGTTCTTGATTGGTCGATGTGTTGTTGTGGCCATTCAGGTATGACCCCTCTGCCCTTTAGCTAGACCATTCTTCTATGGTGGACTCGTCACCTAGGCAAGGGTGAACACACACACGAGCCCCCACCGGCACGCTATTAGCACTGTGAGATAAAATTGACCGATCCTTCGTTCGGTCTCCGATGCCCCACACCTTCTCGTGGGTTCCAACACTTAAGCAGTGCTCACTAGTGTGTCTCTTGGTGCGTCTCCTGGTGTGTCTCCTGGTGTGTCTGAGGGGTGTCTCCCCAGACCTCACTTTTATCCCTACTCACGGGGTCTCAGGTGTCAATCAGTTTTGAATGGTTTCATCCATCAAACCAGACCACTCCGGCTGTCCACTGAGGAATTTTAATGAACAGAATGGTACCAAATAAACAGCCCTCTCCAAAAGACATAACAGTAAATCAATGGCTCCTCTCCTCTCTCTTATCAGCAGCAGATGTTGCAACTTGTTTTCCTCTTATCTGTGTGTCTCTCTCATTCTCTCTCATGAGCAGCGTGGTATCAGTAACAGTTTGTGATTCTCCCGGGGAGGGGGGAAACAGGGGCAACTCTGTACCCTTCTGCCCATCAGAGTTGTTCATACTTCGTAACAATGGATCGTTGGAATAATGAAATTTTTAGCTGCATTCCACTTGAAAAAATATACTAATAATTTAAGCAATAAATACGAAACATTTCTGAGAATTTGGCGCCCTTATTTACAAAAGATAGGATTATATATATAGGTGCTCCGAAGATAAAGTGATTGGTCCTCTGGGGAAAGAAATAAATACATATATTAAAGCCATTTTGAATTCTATGGAGCATGTGGGGCTCTTCCTCTTAGAACCCTTTTTAAACAATGGAACAACATGAGCAATACGCCAATCCTCCAGCACCATCCCCGTTTCTAATGACATTTGAAATATTTCTGTCAGAGCCCTGCTATTTCGACACTAACCTCCCTCAAGGTCCTAGGGAAAATCCTGTCAGGATCTGGAGATTTATCAACTTTTATATTCTTTAAAAGCGCCAGTAATTCCTCCTCTTTAATCGTCAGAGTGATGGGCAGAGAGAGAGAATAGACAGAGTGATGGGCAGAGAGAGAGAGAGAAAAAAAAACAGTCAACTAAATATGTCAGGGATGGGATAAGAAGGGGAAGAGGGGCATTAACGAGGCATTAATTTGAACATTAACTTCTCTAACTTCCTTCTTAACCCATCCCTGATATATTTAGTATTTTTTTCTCTTTCTCTGCCCATCACTGCCTGTTCTCCATCTCCCTCAGATACTCGCCCCTCCCCCTTTATTTCTCTCGAAGCCACCCGTCCCATGATTCTTTCCCTTCTCCAGCTCTGTATCACTTTCGCCAAACAACTTTTGCTGCTCTTAGCTTCATCCCACCCCCTCCGGTCTTCTCCTATCATTTCGCAATTCCCCCTCCACCCACTACTTTCAAATCTCTTAGGCAACACGGGTGAATCTGCAGATGCTGGAAATAAATAGAAACACTGGCAGAAATGCTGGCAGAAAGCAGGCCAGACAGCATCTATGGGAGGAGTTAGCGACGACGTTTCGGGCCGAAACCCTTCATCAGGAGGGTTAAATCTTTTAGTGTCTTTCCTTTCAGTTAGCCCTGACGAAGGGTCTCGGCCCGAACCGTCGACAGTACTTCTCCTTATAGATGCTGCCTGGCCTGCTGTATTCGACCAGCATTTTGCCTGTGTTGTCCATAATTTCCCTACTTATTTCCCTTACCGTACACAATTCAATATCCTTCTACTTAGTGAATACAGAAGAAAAGAAATTTTTCGAAATCTCCTCCATCTCTTTTGCCTCCACACATAGCTTTCCATTCTAATTCTCTAAGGGAACAATTTTATCCCTTACTATCCTTTTTCTATTAATATAACTGTAGAAACCCTTTGTATCTATTTTCCCCTTACTTGTCAAAGCAACCTGGTATCTTCTTTTAGTTTTATTAATTTATTTCTTAATATTCTTCTTACATTCTTGTTATTCCTCGAGCACCTAATTTACTCCATGCTGCATCTATTTATAGTAGATATCTCTCTTTTTCCGAACCAAGTTTCCAATATCCCTTGAAAACCATGGCTCTCTCAAACTTTTAAACTTTCCTTTCAACCCAACAGGAACATAAAGTTTCTGTACCATGAAAATTTCACATTTAAATGCTTCAATTTCTCTATTACATACTTCCCATAAAACAAATTGACCCAATCGACTCCTTCTAAATCCTTTTGCATCTCCTCAAAGTTAGTCTTTCTCCAATCAAAAATCTCAACCCTGGGTCCAGTCCCATCCTTCTCCATAATTATATTGAAACTAATGTCATTGCGATCACTGGACCTGAAGTACTCCCCAACACATACCTCAGTCACCTGACCGATCTGATTCCCTAACAGGAGATCCCACATTGCCTCTTCTCTAGTTTGCTCCTCTATGTATTGCTGCAAAAACTATCCTGCACACATTTTACAAACTCCAAACCATCCAGCCCTTTCACAGTCTGGGCTTCCCAGTTTATGTGTGGAAAATTAAATCTCCCACAATCACAACCCTGTGCTTACTACAAATATCTGCTATCTCGTTACAAAGTTGCTCCTCCTATTCTCGCTCCCCATTAAGAGGCCTATAATACGCCCCTATAAGTTTCTTAGTTTTTAGGGCATTTCTTAGTGTCTTAAATTTCTTATTTTTTATGACATTTCGTTGTAAACCAACCTTTTCATGCTATGGACCAATAGCATCAACCATGTTCGGGAACCCCTACTATAAACCTTTCGTATTCACGTCCATTTCGAAATGATTGTAATTGTACTGGCCTCTACCGCTTACCCTGTCAGTTCCTTATAGCCACCCACTGTGGGGAAAAAATGCCCTTTAGTGTTGTTTTAGCTTATTTCCATTCGTTCCAGATACCTGTTGAGGTTCCTTTGTCCTGCCTGTCATGGAACACAACTTAAAATGGGGTAAAACAAGGTTCTAAAACAATAATAATATACTACGTGAACGTATGTCATTTTGCCTCCTGACAATTGAATAATGTTCTTGTTGATGAAAAGCAATAGTTCATGAGCTAAACTCTATATTTAACAGGTTGATTATATTTGGACTAACACACCCATCCAACAATCTATCTATCTATCAATCTATCTATCTATCTATCTATCTATCTATCTATCAATCCATCTATCTGTCTGTCTGTCTGTCTGCCTATCTATCTATCCATCTATCATCTATTTTATGTGTTTTGTATGATTAATTATTAATTATCTATTTCTCTATCTATCTGTCCATCTATCTATTTAGCATTAACTTTTTTTCCCATTTGTATAGTTTGTCTTCTTTTGCAGACATTCTTTGTGAGTAGATTCATTCATTCTATTATATTTAATTATTTAACTATAAAGTCTTTTGAATACCGTGAATGAGTGTATTTGGCGTCGACCATCTCATATCAAATCACATTCCGTTGGCATTGTCTTTGGATTTTCCCAGTAAATATTTCACAATGACCAGTGGTTCTACTCTTCCAAAATTATTGGCCACATGAGTTGATCCAAAATGTTCAGATCCAAGTATTGTTGGTTTAACCGGTGACAACGCCGTCAGACGTAAATAAGCAATGACCCCCGTAAGCAGGCAGTGATAAGCCAAATCAAGTCAAGTCAATTTTATTTTAATTTTACTATATACATGTATACCGCCAAACGAGCCAATGTTTCTTCAGTCACGGTGTAAAGCAGACCACTGTATACCATTCAATACCTTAAAAACTATACGAATTAAATCTAGAACCGAAATAGGCATTGTGAAGAAAATTAAGGTTCATGAATTAAATATCGTCTGATACAATGCAAATTATCCGGCTTAAGGTAAATAAAAATCAGTGGTGCTCCGGAAAAATTAAATTGAGTTGGAGGGGGAGGGTTGGGGGTGGAGGAGAGCCTTGATTGCCCCCTTGGGAAGTGAAGGCAGCGCTGTGCCTTTGTATGCAGAGAGGGACGATTTGAGCTCGTCCGTGATGTGAACAGCCAGTATCTTGGAAGACTGAGATGATTATTCTGCACCTAACTCGTACATCGGTTGTCGGACCCCAACTGTACAATACCTGTATACATGATTTGGACGATATACGTAAAATATATGCAAGCCTGCCTAAATTTCAAAGCGATTTGGCGAGGTGGTTTGTGAGGCTAACATAGGAAATTTTGAAATTGATAATCCCATAATCAGAATCAGGTTTAAAATGTCTTGAAATTTGTTGATTTTCCGCAGCATACAATACACTCGTAGTACTAAAACCTATAGCTGACTATGTATTGAAAGGAGAAAAAAAATGAATGAAGCAAATATCAAAGGCAGCGGAAGAATTTATTTATTTTTCCTTATTTAAACAGCTAGTAACTGCAGTCATGGGATACTTCAGTACCTTCTTCAACTCCTCTCTGAAGTTAGCCTGGGTTACAGCATAAATAAAGGAATTCGTGCAGAAACTCAGGTTTGAAAGCATGTTGGCGCTCTCTTGGAGAATGTAGCGTGGGTCCCCGAAATTGAACCCTGATATATAAGAACCGCCTTTAATCCGTGCGTATACAAAGTTAATGACATATGTAATCCACAGGAACATAAAACTGGCGGAGATAGTGAAAAGTAATATCATGGATTTTTTCCGCTTTTCCGTTTCTGCATCTTCGAGATTCCTCCCCTCTTTCTCACCCCGAAGTCCCCTGCGGACTCTGTTCGATACCAAAATGTGTCTAATGGTCAGAACATTGAACAGCGGGATCAGAAGAAAAGGGACGCACAGCGTTAAAAGGAGGTCCAACCAATCATACACTATCCAGACTGTTTCAGTGAAGAAGCTTAGTTTAATATCACAAAACTAGGGCACACCGTCTACTATATACAAGGGCTGGTACGTAAAGTAATCAGGTACATTCTTCACGGTTGCCAGAAAACAGACAACGGATATAGCTATAGCAGCACACTTATCATTGCAAAGTCTCCTTTTTAGCCCCAGACAACAAATAGCGACAAACCGGTCGGACGTGAAAGCGACCGTCAACCACACCGAGCAATCCCTGCTGAAATAAATCAGCACCGTGCTGAGACTACAGGCGGGAGTGATGGAGAGCAAACTGTTCACGAAAAAGATAGCAGTGATTCGATTCAGTATCACGGCAGTGACAATGACCAGCAGATCCGTCACCGCCATTGCCACCAGGTAATACGTGACACATTTGGAGAGACCGCATCTTCCCCGTGATAGGATGACAACTGCTGCCAAGTTCGCTGTTAAGGGAACAAAAAGAACGTTTCGAAATTGATGTTTGAAGTCTTAGTTCAGATCGGAATTCATGAGGTGAACTTAAGACTTCAAACATAAATTTCGAATTTATATTTTTATAAATTACACTATAAGGATGAAACTAAAATTCACTCGAGTGATTCCTGAAATAGTCGGGTAGTATACGTAGGACTGAGTCGATTGGGTCCATGGAAGGGTATTGGAGTTTTAGTTCTGAGTCTTTAATTATGAGGGCTTATCCTTAAAAGTACAGTGAACATGGTCAACAAATCAGAATCATGCATACTTTGTGCATAATCTCTATTAGTTATCGTTTTCTGTCTCAGAAGTACATTGAACAGATCTATTTAAATTGCTCCATGTCCATAATAAGTATTATCGTGGGATAGATGTTGGGGCTCTACTACAGAAGCCGGAATTCCGTTTAATCTGGGTGCTGTAAAGAACACAGCCATCCTGTAGCTTCAGGGTTAAATGAGGTAATGACGTTTTTGAAGAAAATAACATGAGTAGTCGTAGGAAATGGGACAGAAGGTGAGCGTTGTTTCAAAGAAACTCCATGTCGTCTTCGTTGGGTTGTTACTAAACTGCTTACATAGCTGATAAAGCTGGCTCTGCATTAACTAAATCTAATGGTCTCCTCTATTGCAGCGATGAGGCCCCTCTGAGGGTGGATGAGTAAGACCTTCTATGCCGCCGAGGTAGCCTCCTACCTGATGGCATGAACAACAATTTCTTGAACTTCCCATTCCCGTTTCCCTCTCTCATATCATGCTATCTCCTTACCTACCCATTATCTGCTTCTGGTACTCGACCCCTTTCTCTTTCCTCGATGGTCTTCTGGCCTTCTCCCCGCTTCTCTAGCCTATCCGCGTCCAAAGCCTTTACTTGTCCCCCTTTGTTCTCTGGGTTTCACCTATCACCTACTATACTCGTCAGCTGCCCCCACATTCTTGATGTAACTTTTCATCTTTTTTGCCAGTCCCGATGAATGTTTTCGGCCCGAAACGTCGACTGCACACTCCTTTCTAAAGTTATTACCTGTCCTGCAGAGATCCTCGAAAATGTAGCGTGTGTTGCGTAAGCTAAATCGTATCTGGAAAGTTAACGCACCTTGGCAGTGCAGAAAAGAAATCATTTGGTAAGGCGCCATATTTATTGCAGTATTTGTCAGTAAGGTACAGCTAGGAAAATAGAGGTTACACTTCCTGTGAAGTCCCTCCCTCATAGAAGTAATTCCAAATTGCAGGGAAAATGAGCACATCGAACCACTAAATCCATTGCAGCATATTATGCAATATAATGTTTTGGATCTAAGGGAATCTTACTGCATCTCCCATAAAATATAAAACAACATTGAATTAATTGTATACAGTACAATCTAGTTTACAATATCGTATTTTGTATTTACCTTATTGTTTCACTCCCATACTGAATAATGTGCAATAATGTATTGTAGCAGCATGCACGTTTATAAATCTATTACTGCCAATGTTTTATGATACTGTACACTCTTAAGTATAGGTTATACATTAAATATCAACAGATACGTTCACGACACAGTACTTCTTGGGACAATACCTGCAAGATTTCAACGACAAAACAGAAACGGCTCAGAGAGCAATCACAGAATATCAAGGAGAATCAATATCGGAGGCTGATTTAAACATTGCAAGTTTGCCACCTTGAATCTTAGATGTAATTGCTTATTTACAAGCAGCGCTGCTGAAACGAAACAATCGAATTCGGTATCAAACAGCTCTGTAATCACTGTAAACAACGTACAGCAGATGATTGTGGTTGCACAACTTACGTGGAAAACCAATGATGGCAAGAAAAGGATAATAAATAGCAAAAGACAGTCCTCTTGCTGGGCCGTGCATATTCTCTGCACAAATGGATCTAGTTTCTGCTTTTCTCCTGCTGTTCTATCTTTTATTAAGCTCAGGACTCCCCCGTGAGTCAATTATCTGCATGATAATAACGACCCCAAAATAAACAATGTTGTTTTTTTGCGATGCTGATGACAAGACACAGGAAGGCTGATGACTTCACAGCGCTGTCTGTTCTTTGACTGTAAGTCTGGTCACCAACACTCATCCGCTTCTCACTTTGTGGGTGATGCAGTCCGAATTGTCATGCGATTCAGTCACTTGTGGGTCAAAGAGTGACCGGAGGAAGGGCTCCCTTTAGGCCCGAACTGTGTGAAACGGTGTGAAATACCAATAACTAGGAACAGAAGCGTAGACAAAGTGTGGCGGGAACAGCGCAGATTATAACAGGAATCCTTTCTGACTGTTGTGCACATTTACATAGAGCGCCGCCAGAAGAAAGCAGCGTCCATGATCAAGAAGCCCTACCAGCCAGGCCACGATCTCTTCTCTCTACTACCGTCTGTCAGGAGACCAAGGAGCTTGAAATGTCAAAAGAACAATGCGGGTAGGTGGGACTAGGTGAGATTAAGAGTTCGGCACGGACTAGGAGGGCCGAAATGGCCTTTTTCCGTGCTGTGATTGTTATATGGTTATATGGTTATATAACAGGTTCTTCAACAGATATTTCCCTAAAACCATCAGCTTCCTGAAGCAACATGGATAAATTCACTAATTTCAGCTCTGAACAGACTCTTCAACCTATGGACTCACTTGCAATGACTCCTAAACTCATTTTCTCAGCATTATCTATTTATTTTTTGCGATTAGCATTTGCGCGATTTTTCTTCAATTGCAAATCGCTTGTCCTTCAATCTTTGCTCAGGTGTCGTTTTTCATAAATTCTATTGATTTCTTCATTTTTTTGTGCAAATGCGTGCAAAAAATGCATCTCAAGATACAGTGTATTATATGGTGACATAAGTACTTTCATAATAAATATACTGGGAACATTGAACTTGGCGGTGTGTTGTTTAAGCACAGTAGTATGCACAACACACATATAGCACACAACGACTTAGAAAAGTAAGATTTAAATCTACAAATGTATTACGTATAGACAAACAAAGTGCACAAATCAAAATTGCAGGACATAACACAACTTATCTGGTGACATTTCGAATGCGATGTGGCAGGTTGTTCTGAAATTTAATGGCCGAAGCGAGAAGCTGTTTACCATTCCGTTCCTGTTTTGTGCATCGCAGTCTCCTGCCTGATGGCAGAATGAGTGGGATCCTTGATATACTAAGGGAATTCCTGCGCAAAGATCCCGATAAATGTCTCTGAGGGAAAGTAAGCAACCCTGTATTATCCTCTCGGCTGTTCTCACAATCCTTTGTAGGGACTTCTGTCCGATGGTATGCTGCTCCCAAACCGGATGGACATGCAACTTCTCGGAACGCTGTCATGTCACTGCTGTGCCTTATTATTCAGGGAGGTGTCTGCACCATATGGTGCATGAAGTCCACAGTCATTTCGATCGAACCGACTCCTACATTGGCTCTAATGCCCGAAATCCCCAATACTTATACACATGATTAGGATGATATATATGCAGGCCTGCCTAAATTTCAAAGTTGACTGAAAATGCGGATTGTGAGGATGATACTGGAATTTTTGATTGATGATCTCAGCATCGGATTCAGTTTTAATTTGAGACCCCGCCCATCACTATTCCTCTTCCCGTTTTCCTCTCTGGTTAAACCTCCGTACCTGCCCATGATCTTCCGGTGCTCTTACGCTTCTCTTTCTTCGATTGTCTTCTTCCCTCACCTAACAAAATACCCCTTCTCCAGCCATCTATCTCTTTCACCTATCAGCTTCCCAGCTCTTTCCTTCATCCGCCCTCCCGCTTTCACTTGCCATCTACCACCTTGAACGTCTTACTTCCCTCTTCCCAACTTCTTGTCGTTTCTTCTCACATTTTCGCCAGTTTTGATGAAGGGTCTCAGCCAGAAACGTAGAGGACATTCTAATTTGCATTCATGCTGCATGGTCTTTTGCATTTTTTCACCTTTTTATGCGTGTAGCATAAATTAAATCTAGTCTGGAATGTTAGCGCAGCCTGGAAGAATTGGGAAATATTATGTAAAAACGCACCAGTGTATATTGTACTGCGTTCCAGTACGGTACAACTCCAAATATAGAGATTACACGTGCCGTAAAGACCCTCTGTGATAGAATCAATGCCACATAGTCCGGAAACAAAATCAGCATATTGAGGCATTATATCTATTGCCGTATATTATAGTGAAGTAAAGCTCTTACAGAATACGATGAGTACAGATCTCGAGGGGTTGATTGGTCTACTTCGATAATATACCGGCGACTTCCTGAATTCTTTCACATAGATCATTGAGTGTGAGACATCTCCCGTCACAAATTTGTTGTCGGTGCTGCTCTCCAGTGTTCACTGGTTAGAAGACAAGACGATTGTGTTCGTCTGCGGCGCACTTGCGTTGATTGACCTTTATCATATATTTTTGTTATCATTATTTTTGTGGCTATCTCAGTCGTATTTGCTGTATGTGTTGTGTGCTGTGTGAGACTGTTGATACTGCGTTTTGCACCGGGGCCCTAGAGGTACGCGTTTTAACGGCAACGAAATTTGTGCTCGAACTTGAACTCGAACCCAACTAATACCAGCTGGTCAGTAGATCAGAGACGGAACTTCCATCCATCACCTTTATGCAGTACATTGATCTTGGTATCAGTGAAGCTTCCAATTCCCACTCTGGCCCAGATTCCCACAAAAGAGAAAGGAGGATTTGTCCCAGAATTTCCTGACGATGTATTCATCCTGAGTAACGACAGTCCAGGCACTGTCCGCTTTTTATGTTTTCTCTGTCGATTCGTACCAGCCTTTGTCAACTTCTTGCTGCTGTGACAATACATTAAGGCATGAACGCCTTTCTTCAGGAGACCGTTAACAAAAATACCGCGAAATTACGCCACCATTATGCTTATCAGTTTAAGGCAACCAGCACCACCTGCATCGTCAACTAAGAATTCCAAATAAAAGTTCTTGCCCGAAGTCAGTTGAAAGAAAAAACGTTCAGCTGATCCTCTCTCAGGCGATTTACTCAAGGCGCTGACAGCAATTAATTTATTCACCAATATCTTCAACCGTCGAACGTATCAGTATTCATAGGTTGTGGAATTATTTAATCTGTTCTGCAATATTATTAGATTGCAGTAGAGTGCATAACGTGATAATTAGTGAAATGAAGAGTGTTCAGATCATTTCGACACGCTTGTCATGAAGAATAATTAAAAAGCGAGTGAGCAGGCTGGTTAGGCCTCCTGCCCGCTCGCCTCGCTTCCGATTCCTCCCACAACGCTTACGACGTTCTCAACTCCGCCACCTACATCAGGCAACTCCGAGGACTGCAGGCCCGATTCCCTCAGCAGGCCGAGGTCGCGCAATCTAACCAGCAGATTTTTATGAAGGTTTGTTTTTGGGCGATCTCTGTATTGTAACAGTAACTGACGATGGTAGATAGTCACTCTGTTATCCATTGCCCTAAACTCCAATTGTGCCTTAAATTTAAATGAAAAAAATACTAAATTAAAATAGCACCAGATCCGAAAAGCCGCTGCTGTCGTGTGCCACGCCTAGATTTTCCTTATGACAACTTTAACTTTTTTCATTAATTTGCCATCGTCAATAGGTACAAGACCTCAATTTTGCATTCAACATCTTTATTATCGTTGGACAATGACAGAGACAAGTAGAAAATTGGTAACATGTGATGTCACATGCTGTTGGATTCCTCCAGCCCTTCGGTGACGTCGACATGTTTGAGCATGTTCGTCACACGTTGCTGTCTTCAGGAAGTAGATAAGGGATTCTGAATGCATACACTGCGAGTCTCAGGAGATGTTACTGCCCTTCAACTCTCAGCCTCCTGAAGCAGCGTGGATAACATCACCTACCTCAACAATGAACTGATTCCACAACCTACAGACTCACTTCCAAGGACTCTACCCCTGATGTTCAATAACAATTAATTTATTAACTAATTTATGTGTGCATCAATCTATTGATCTATTTATTTACAGAGCTAATTTTGTCTGTTTATTTATATATCTACCTATCAAGGTATCCGTCAAAATATATCTTCATTAAGTATTGAATTATTTTTATTTGCCTTTTGCATGTTTATATTTCTTACACATTTGCACAGTTCATGCCGTGATTCGTTGTCCCCAAATTAATCGACATATGAGTCGGTGTAGAACGTACAGTATCCAGAATTGCTAGCATAACCAGTGAGAAGACACTTACACTCAAATTAGCAATGATGCCATAAGCAGGTAAAGATAACTCCTACCTCGCTTCTTAGTTCTCAACTGTCCAATATCTGTATGCATGTCTCGGATGATATATGCATAAAATTGACATGCTGACCTGAAGTTGAAAGCCTGTACCGGTGTGGATTGTGAGGATGATGTAGAAAATTTTCTATCTGATAATCTCAGAATCAGAGTCAGATATTATACGTCATGAAATTTATTGTTTTACGGCAGCAGAACATTACAATCAGTAATGATAACATTATAAATTACAACATATTGAAAGGGAAAATAAATATTTATCAGAGGTAACGGAAAAGTATATACTTTTATATTTTAAAACAACTAATAACTAGAAACATGGGATACTTCAGTGTCTTCTTCAACTCTTCTCTGTACTTGCCTGGGTCACCGCATAAATAAAGGAATTCAAGCAGAAACTCAGGTTCGAAATCATGTTGACGCTGTCTTGGAGATCTCGATCTTGTACCGTCGATCTCCGAAATCTAATCTGGTTACATAAGAACCACCTTTAATCCGCAGATGTAAAAATTCAATGACATACTTAATCTGCAGGAACAGAAAGCTGGCTAAGATGGTGAGAAGATATATAATGGATTTTTTTCTGCTTTTCTTTTTCTGCATCTTTGAGATTCTTCTCCTTTTCACCGAAGTCCCCTGCGGACCCTGTTGGACACGAATCTGTGTCTGATGGTCAGAACATTGAACAGCAGAATCAGAAGTAAAGGGAGGCACGGTGTTAAAAGGAGATCCAACCAGTTGTACGTTATCCAGACTGGTTCAGTGAAGAAGCCTAGTTCAAAATTTTTTAAAAAACTGGGTACACCGTCTGCTATATAAAACGGTCTGTACATAGAATAAAAGAGTACGTTCTTCCCTGTTGCCAAAAAACAGACAGCAGCGTATTTCTTATTACAATGTCGCCTTTTCAGCTGAAAGTCATCCCCTTCGTAGGTGCGTCAAAAACCAGATCAACAGAATATACGACAAGGGGAAGAAATTTAGAGCGCAGCAGAGGCAGTTTTTTGAAATGTTTCACCTCTCCCGTTTTGGAATACAGGATGCAAGTGACCCTGTCATCAACTAAAATTTATGAAACTGAAGATGTACACTACCAGACATTCCACCTTTATGATTTTCTCGTGTGTTCAGCCCAGGACAGATAGTTAGATATGTTGACGCCCATGAACATGAAGTTACTTACCCTTTGCAATATTAATCCTACAACGATGATGGTGCGTGTAAGCCCAACTTCCTCTTTTTGAAGTCCAGGTTGAATTTCGTACCATAGAAACAGTCACCACGTTCGGGTATGACAATGAAGCGGGTTCATAGTTCATAGGCTTCAATGAGAACAGCGCTGAAGTGGAATGAGAGCAATAAACGCCAGGCCAAACAGGGCCGCTAACTAAAACTCTCAAATGTTAAAAGGAAGCCTGCAATGCGGCTGAAAAGAAGAACCCAAAATATAAAAAGAATCCTTCTAGTCTTCAGAGTCAGTTGAGTCGACAGTTCAATTTCTTCGGCAAGGCCGAATACAAGCAGGCAGCGAAGCGTTGCTGTGCTGCGTCCAAGTCTCGACAAGCGCAACAGCGACAAGTATGGACGTAATACTATCAGAATGCAATAATAAATAGCGGACACGTGCATATTCACAAGCGCAATCGCTGTATCTGCTGCGCTGCCGAATCCGTGGATGTGATAGAAACATAGAAACATAGAAAACCTACAGCACAAGTACATGTTGGGCAATGTTGTGCCGAACATGTACTTACTTTCGAACTTAACTCGGGTTACCCATATCCCTCTATTTTGTTAAGCTCCATGTACCTATCCTGGAGCCTCTTAAAAGACTTTATTTTATCCGCCTCCACCACCGTCGACGGCAGTCCATTCCACGCACTCACCACTCTCTGCGTAAAAACAACTTACTTCTGACATCTCCTCTGTACTTCCTTCCAAACACCTTAAAACTGTGTCCTCTCGTGTTAGCTATTTCAGCCCTGGAAAAAAAGCCTCTGACTATCCATACGATCAATGCCTCTCATCATCCTCTAACCCTCTATCACGTCACATCTCATCCTACATCTCTCCAAGGTAAAAAGACCAAGTTCACTTAACCTATTCTCATAAGGCATGCTCGCCAAGCCAGGAAACATATTTGTAAATGTCCTCTGCACCCTTTCTACATTTTCCACATCCTTCCTGCAGTGAAGTGGCCGGAACTGAGCACAGTACTCCCAGTGGGGTCTGACTAGGGTCCTATATAGTTGTAACATTACAAATCGGCTGCTGAATTCAGTACAACTGTTGATGAAAGCCAACGCACCGTATGCGTTCTTATCCACACAGCAACATGCGCAGCAGCTTTCAGTATCGTATGGACTCGGACTCCAAGATTCCTCTGATCCTCCACACTGCCAAGAGCCTTACCATTAATACTGCATTCTGCCGTCATATTTGACCTACCAAAATGAACCACCTAATACTTACCTCGGTTGAACTACATCTGCCACTTCTCAGCCCAGTTCTGCATCCTATCGATGTTCTTGGGGTTTTTGACGATGAGTGCAAGGTTGTTGTTGCGTTCAAACTCAACCATACGATCTATTTCTCTCCTGCATTTAGCCTTGTCACTATCTGAGAATCTTCCAACAACAGGCCTTTGATCTGTCCTCAGTTACACAGTAATCTTTGCAGACAACAGCGTGTGCATGTATACTACTGGTACACCAGTGCTGACTGCCAGCGAGGAAAATATATTGTTATTATGATTTGTATTAATTTGGATTCCCGATAAGAAAGCTGAGCAGCCAAATGCAGAGAATGTACCTATGTCCAGCGTGCAGATTGGCTCCGAGGGAAACATGGTCTTGAAAGGCAAGATGTAATTGGCCGAAGCTGTCGGAATTGTTGCGGTGGCCCAGATGCACCAAAACAGAGCTTTACATTCGTTTATTTGTCTCACATGCTTCAAGATGTAGAAAGGCTTGTTCGATACTGTTTATTATGATGAAATTATACACAGTGCATTGAGTAAGAATAATATCAAAGTGACAAGCAAATTAATCTGTAAGAGCCGATAGTAAAGATCATAACGAGGCGGATTGCAAATGCTAGATTCCATTATGTCGTAGAAAAGACCCGTTCAAGAGTCTCATAATGGTGCGATAGGAACTGTTTTGAGCTTTAAAGCTTTTGTACTTTCTGTTCGATGGGAGAGTAAAGAGCAGAGAACATACAGGGAGGTGGAGTCTTTGACAATGTTGAATAATTTAGTGAGCACACGCAAGGTGCAAACAGAGTCCATGAAGCAGAGGCCAGATTTGTGTCATGTGCACATCACAGTTTATTATGATCAAGTGTAAATCACGTGCCATGACAAGCTGCCATTCAGCTAGACGCAATGTTTCCTATGGTATACTGGTAAAAAGTGGAAAGTCATCGTTGTACATGCCGAATAACTTTATTCTTCTGCGGAAGCAGAAACGATGGTGTGCGTTCTTTCCCGTGACCTCAAAGTGGCTGGAAGAGCGTCGGATCTGGGTTTCCATTCAATGGAATTCAGAAGAATGAGAGGTGACTTCATTAAAACTTATTGAATATTGAAAGGCCTCGACAGAGTCCATTTGGAAAGTATGCTTCAAATGGCGGGGAAGTCTAAAACTAGGGGACTCAGTCTCAGAATCCCGTCATAGAACGGAGATGAGGAGGAATTTCTTCAGCCAGAGAGTGGTGAATCTGTGAAACTCGTCGCCACATGCGGCTGTGGAGGCGAAGTCATTGGGTATGTTGAAGGCACAGCTTGTTAGATTCTGTATTAGTATGGGCATGAAGGCACACGGGGAGAAGTCAGAACATTGGGACTGAGAAGGAAAATCGATTAGTCATGCCGAAATGGCAGCGTAGACCCAATGGGCTAAATGGCCTAATACTCTTCCCATATCGTTTGGGACCGTTTGGTACCAGTTCTGAAAATAATCGTGGCGAGGACTTGTTGCCTATTCTGGCTGATTCATTCAGCATGGAATATAAAGCATTACAGCGCAGCACAGGCCCTTATTTGTGAGAAAAATAACAAAGTTGATGAATCTTAGCGTATCTAATGGTTTACCTGGGACATTGTCCTTGTTCTCATAATGATTGCATATTCATGCATCTATCTGAGATCCGCTTAAACGGTCCTGTGCCCTCTTCTTCCATCTCTCTAGTACTGCATTCTTGGATCCCACCGCTCTCCGTGTGTAAAAAAAAACTTATCTTGCATATCTCCTTTTTATTCCCATTCTGCCATTAAATGCATATCCTTCATTTGTAGACATCTCCGTCGTAACCATCCCAGTTGTTTGCATTAGCATCCGATTGTATTGGACAGAGGAATATCATTGATCTGTTCCATGGAATTATAATATTGCAGTTAGAAGCGATAGAGGAAGTACATAATAACGACGTAATATGAATGGATTAATGTAGGCCACTGTTAATTATTTATATATATATATATATATATATATATATAATGCTAGAATCTGGTTAACTTCTTCTGCCCTCCATCCAAACTGTTCTCATCCTTCCTGTAACCTGGCGATCAGAACTTGACGGAATACTCAGAAGAAAGCTTCAAAGATATTTTGGAGAACTACAATATTACTTGCAATATATTTAAAGTCAATATTGAACTAATAAATGTAATTATGGCGTACACCTTTCCTTACCTGTCTACGTGAGTGAATAAGTTCAGGAAAATATCGTTTTGCACACCATTGCCCCTAATCTTACTGCCATTTACCGTGTCTGCCTTGTCACATGTAAGTTCCCAATGTATATCTCTCCGTTGTCACATTTCAAAGGATCTCCACCTCGCATTCCTCTGTCTATAAGCTCAACTTCATTATATTGTGCAGTATCCTTTGGCAACCTTCCCCACTACCACTATACTCTGTCCACTGTTTGTGAGTCAAATCATGTATGGAAGAAATTATATGTTCCAGCATAAGTTATATGCTCTATAGTTGCCAATACAATGTTCAACATTAGATGAGTTCCAAGCGATTTCCTTCGGTCCCAGTTGAAGTTCTTCAAATTGCCTGTCGCCGATTACCTGTTTAATTATGGCCCAGAAAAATGGTTGCCTTAATCTTGGTATCAATTATTTTGAAATGCTTGTCTCTTAATATTCAACAAACAAACTATGGGAGGGGAACTAGCGTAGTGGGGGTACAGGTTTCAGAAAACGGTTTTTGCTGACTATGAATATGATAATTTTTATTTGATTTGCATTCGATTGTCCCATTCCCAGCCCGCCAACATTCACTTTAGCAGGACGGAGTGAGTGTGGACCGTGTGTAGCACGAGATACTGATGCTACAGCGCAGAAATTGTTAATGCCTGCTCATCATTCAGCATGAGCGACGCCAAACAAAAGAATCTCATCGAAACTGTAAACGAGTCAGTACAATGATGCTGGATCACACGGTTATGATTGAATATTTGTCTTAATGCTAAGTGGCATTACTTTCATGTAACATTTATAATAAATTTTGTTGTGTTTGTACGTTATTGCATTAAAGTCAAAGACTGTGTCTAAACCATAAACCTCACATTTATCCACATTAAATTACATCTGTCATGAATTTGCCCACTCACCTAACCTATCCAAGTCACCCTGCATCCTCTTAGCATCCTCCACACAGCGAACACCGCCGCAGCAAACTTGGAGATGCTGCATTTAATTCCCACGTCTAAATCATTAATATATATTGTAAACAACTAGGGTCGCAGCACTGAGCCTTGCGGTACCCCACTAGTCACTGCCTGCCATTCTGAAAAGGTCCCGTTTACTCCCACATTTTGCTTCCTGTCTGCCAACCAATTCGCTATCCACATCAATACCATACCCCCAATACCGTGTGTTTTAAGTTTGCACACTAACATCCTGTGTGGGACGTTGTCAAAAGCCTTTTGAAAATCTAAATATACCACATCCACTGGCTCTCCCCTATCCACTCTACTGGGTACATCTTCAAAAAATTCTATAAGATTCGTCAGACATGATTTTCCTTTCACAAATACATGCTGTCTTTGTCCGATGATTTCACCTCTTTCCAAATGTGCTGTTATCACATCTTTGATAACCAACTCTAGCATTTTCCCCACCACCGAAGTCAGACAAACCGGTCTATAATTCCCCGGTTTCTCTCTCCCTCCTTTTTTAAAAAGTGGGGTTACATTAGCGACCCTCCAATCCTACTTGCAGCAGTCAGTATTCCTGGTAAAGTACTGGTTACTATCTGTAGTCTATACAGTACCATTTGAATCGACTATTATCATATTTTTTTGTTTTCTTTTAGAGTGCTATTGAAATATAGTGTGCTATCTACCGTGTTCCTACAGTATCTCCTGCACTGGAAAATATCTTTCTGGATACGTTTTACTAATACTTCCTCTCTTGATGTAGATTGCAAGAATTTATAGTCATTAAATACTTGCAGTCATCTCAAAATTCATGTGCTCGTACACTCGCATTTCTGCTGTAGAATAAGGATTCCAAAACTTATTTATGCCAGTGAGCATTAACCGAGGGGCTGTGGACCCCAGGTTGGGAACCCCCGTTGTACAACCCTTGTCAAGTGCATCCAGTTAGTGTCAGTTTTGACTTTGCAGCTTGCACTATATGTTGCTCCGTTTTCTGAAACTTCATTGGTGCATGTGGTCCACTGACAGAGTCCTTATCGACAGGATGCAGTTATATGTTTATAGACCAAATAACGATCCTTGCCTTCGTATCTGGTCTTTATCGAGCGCCCTGAACTACATAACATAAGAACATAAGAAAAATGAGCAGGAATAGGCCATCTGGCCCATCGAGCCTGCTCCGCCATTCAATGGCATCATGGCTGATCTGACCATGGACTCATCTCACCTACCTACCTACCTTTTCCTCATGACCCTCAATTCCTCTACTATGCAAAAATCTGTCCTACATCGTCTTAAATATATTTAATGAGGTAGGCTCCACTGATTCACCACTCTGAGAAGAGCAGTTCCTCCGCAACTCCATACTTAAATTTACTCCCCCGAATCTTGAGGATGCCATCCCAGGTTCTAGTCTCACCTACCATTGGAAATAACATTTCTGCCTTCAGCTCATCTATCTCGTTAATAATGGTATATGTATCTATAAGAATTCCTCTCATTCTTCTGAATTCCAGCGAGTCCAATCCCAGGCGACTCAATCTTTCCTCGTAGTCTAACCCCCTCAACTCCGGAATGAAGCTGGTGAAACTCCTCTGAAACGCCTCATAGCCAGTATATCCTTCCTCAAGTAAGACCAGAACTGTACGCAGTACTCCACATGCCGCCTCACCAGTACCCTGTACAGTTGCAGCATTATCTCCCTGCTCTTAAATTCAATCCCTCTGGCAATGTAGGCCAGCATTCCATTTGCCTTCTTGGTCGCCAGATACATCTGTAAGTCAACCATTTGCAATTCATGCACAAGCACTCTCAAGTACTTATGCACAGAAACATATTACAATCTTTTACCTTTTAAATAATAATCGGATTTTCAATTTTCTTTCTAAGGTGGAGGACCTCGCATTTACCAGCATTGTACTGCATCTGCCAGACCTTTGCCCCTTTGCCCATTCACAGCTTATCTATACCTTTCTGCAGACGCCCCTTATCCCTTGGGCATTTCACTTTTCCACTTAATTTAGTGTCATTATCAAATTTCGTTATACTACACCACACCGCTCGCCACTGATTGTCAACCAGAGAAACACCCACGTATCCCAACTCTCAGCTTTTTATTGATTAACCAATTATCCATCCAAGCTAATATATTACCCCAACTTATAGATAATTCTTTTATTTTTCATGTGATCGAAACCTTCTGGAAATTCAAGTAAATAATGTCCATCTGTTCCCCTCTATCCGTTGCGCTTGTCATATCCACAAATACCTCCAGGACGTTTGTCAAACTGGACCAACCTCTGTTGAATTGATGCTGCGTCTGCCTGATGGATCCATTTCTTTCTAGATTCCACGCTATTTCTTCTTTAATGATAGCTTAAGCATTTTTCCAATTATAGATGTTAAACTAACTGGCCTATAGTTACCTGATTTTGCCTGCATTCTTTTATGAACAGTGGCGTGACATTCACCCTCATCCAATCCGTCGGGAACTATTCAGAGTCTAGAGAAGCTTGGTCAATTATCACCAAAGACTCAACCACAACCTCTGACACATCTTGCAGTACACTGGGATACATTTCATCAGGATTAGGGGACTTGGCTACCTTTATGCCCACAAGTTTGTTCAGCAGTACCTCTATAGTGACAGCTGTTGTATCGAGGTCCTCACCTCACATCGTATCCATATCATCTCTCTTCGCCATGCAATACGTGTCATACACCGTCAAAACCGACAGAAAATAGTCAATAAAAGCCTCAGCCATTTCCTCATTACTCAATATCAATTCCCCCTTCCCGTCCTCGAGGGCGACCCTTTTACGCTTTATATACTTATGAAAACTTCTACATTTATGTTACATTTATATTTTGTTATAGTTTATTTACATAATCGAACATCCCTTTCTTTATTGTTTGCTTAGTGGCTCTTTTTCCTTTATAAAGTTGTTTTTAATCTTCCAGTTTCCCACTACTCTTGGCGATTTTGTAAGCACAAACTTTGAGTTTGACGCCTTCCGTTATTTCCTTAGTTACCCATGGCTGGCTCTCCCGACCATTACTGTCCTGGCTTTTAACTGGAATATACTTTTGTTGAGCACCGCAAAAAATCTCTTTGAAAGTATTTCACCGTTCCTCAACCGTCCCACCATACAGCCCGTGTTCCCAGTCTACCCTATCCAACTCCTTCCTCATGCCGTTGACGTGTCGCATGTATAAGCATAATACCTGGTTTTAGAACGAACTATTGCACCCTCCATTCATATCAGAAACTCAATCATACTGTGGTCATTCTTTACAAGCTGATCTCTAACTACGATTGCTATTTTTACGTGTCTCATTGCTCAGGACCTGAAGCAAGAGGGGTAAAGCAAGGCAGTAAAACGATAATAGTATGGCATGTGAACATATGTCATTTTGACAACTTAATAATAATTGTTTTATCAATTTGTCACCAAAACAATAGGTACATGAGCTGAACTCTGTGTTCAACAAGTTGATTATATTTGGACCCATACTGCCATCCATCTATCTATTTATTATCTATTTAGTTACGCGTTTATTTATTTACTTATTTATTTTATATTTATCTACCTATCTATCAATCTGTCCACTTGTCTAACAAGCAATGAATCTATTTATTTATTTTCCATTAACTTATTTTTTTGGTATTTGTACAGTTTGTCTTATGCTGCTGATGTTTATGAGAAGCTTTCATTGATTCTATTGTATTTCATTGTTCTGTTGTGAAGGCCCTTGAATATCAGGAATGAGTGTATTTGGCGATTACCATCTCGTGTTAATTCGCATTCCCTGGAGATTGTCCATTGTAAGGCCTTAGTCCATTCCAAGGACATATTTCAGGACGACCGGTTATGGCATTTGAACATATGTCATTTTCATAACTTGATAATAATATTTTTTTCCGGAATTTGTCCCCAAAGCAATAGGTACATGAGCTGAAGACTAAGTTCACAAGCTGATTATATTTGGACCCACACTGTCATTTATACATATATATATTTATTTATTATCTATTTAATTGTGTGTTTCATTCTTTACTTATTTATTTTCTATTTATCTTTCTATCGACCTATCTGTCCACCTATGTATAGAACATAGAACATAAAATAGTACCGCACATTACAGGCCCTTCGGCCTACAATGTTGCGCCGACCCTCCAACCCTGCCACCCATATAACTCCCCAACTTAAATTCCTCCATATACCTGTCTAGTAGTCTCTTAAATTTCACTAGTGTATCAGCCTCCACCACTGACTCAGGCAGTCCATTCCACGCACCAACCACTCTCTGAGTGAAAAGCCTTCCTCTAATATCCCACTTGAACTTCCCTCCCCTTATCTTAAAGCCATGTCCTCTTGTACTGAACAGTGGTGCCCTGGGGAAGAGGGGCTGCCTGTCCACTCTGTCTGTTCCTCTTAATATATTGTACACCTCTATCATGTCTCCTCTCATCCTCTTTCTCTCCAAAGAGCGAAGCCCTAGCTCCCTTAATCTCTGATCATAATCCATACTCTCTAATCCAGGCAGCATCCTGGTAAATCTCCTCCGTACCCTTTCCAATGCTTCCACATCCTTCCTATCGTGAGGCGACCAGAACAGATCACAGTACACCAAGTGTGGCCTAACTAGAGTTTTATAGAGCTGCATCATTATATCGCGTCTCTTAAACTCTATCCCTCGACTTATGAAAGCTAACACCCCATAAGCTTTCTTAACTACCCTATCTACTTGTGAGGTAACTTTCAGGGATCTGTGGACATGAACCCCCAGATCTCTCTGCTGCTCTACACTACCAAGTATCCTGCTATTTACTTTGTACTCTGCCTTGGAGTTTCTCCTTCCAAAGTGTACCACCTCACACTTGTCCGGGTTGAACTCCATCTGCCACTTCTCAGCCCACTTCTGCATCCTATCAATGTCTCTCTGCAATTTTCGACAATCCTCTACGCTATATACAACACCACCAACCTTTGTGCCGTCTGCAAACTTGCCAACCCACCCTTCTACCCCCACATCCAGGTCATTAATTAAAATCACAAGAAGTAGAGGTCCCAGAACAGATCCTTGTGAGACACCACTAGTCACAACCCTACAATCTGAATGTACTCCCTCCACCATGACCCTCTGCCTTCTGCAGGCAAGCCAATTCTGAATCCATCTGGCCAAACTTCCCTGGATCCCATGCCTTCTGACTTTCTGAATAAGCCTACCATGTGGAACCTTGTCAAACGCCTTACTAAAATCCATGCAGATTACATCCACTGCACTACCCTCATCTATATACCTGGTCACCTCCTCAAAGAACTCTATCAGGCTTGTTAGGCACGATCTGCCCTTCACAAAGTCATGCTGACTATCCCTGATCAGACCACGATTCTCTAAATGCCCATGGATCCTATCTCTAAGAATCTTTTCCAACAGCTTTCACAGCACAGACGTAAGGCTCACTGGTCTGTAGTTACCTGGACTATCCCTACTACCTTTTTTGAACAAGGAGACAACATTCGCCTCCCTCCAATCCTCCGGTACCATTCACGTGGACAAGGACATAAAGATCCTAGCCAAAGGTTCAGCAATCTCTTCCCTTGCCTCGTGGAGCAGCCTGGAGAATATTCCATCAGGCCCCGGGGACTTATCCGTCCTAATGTATTTTAACAACTCCAACACCTCCTCTCCCTTAATATCAACATGCTCCAGAACATCAACCTCACTCATATTGTCCTCACCGCCGTCAAGTTCCCTCTCAGTGGTGAATACCGAAGAGAAGTATTCATTGAGAACATCGGTAACTTCCACAGCCTCCAGACATCTCTTCCCACTTTTATCTCTAATCGGTCCTACCTTCACTCCTGTCATCCTTTTTTCTTCTTCACATAACAGAAGAATGCCTTTACCCTACTCGCCAAGGCCTTCTCATGACCCCATCTTGCTGTTCTCAGCCCCTTCTTAAGCTCCTTTCTTGCTACCCTATATTCCTCAATAGACCCATTTGATCCTTGCTTCCTAAACCTCATGTATGCTGCCTTCTTCCACCTGACTAGATTTTCCACTTCACTTGTCACCCATGGTTCCTTCACCTTACCTTTCTTTATCTTCCTCACCGGGACAAATTTGTCCCTAACATCCTGCAAGAGATCCTTAAACATCAACCACATGTCCATAGTACATTTCCCTGAAAAAACATCATCCCAGTTCACACCCGCAAGTGCTAGCCTTATAGCCTCGTAATTTATCCTTCCCCAATTAAAAATGTTCCTGTCCTCTCTGATTCTATCTCTTTTCATGATAATGCTAAAGGTCAGCGAGCGGTGATTACTGTCCACCAGATGCTCACCCACTGACAGATCTGTGACCTGACCAGGTTCGTTACCTAATACTAGATCTAGTATGGCATTCCCCCTAGTCGGCCTGTCAACATACTGTGACAGGAATCCATCCTGGGCACACTTAACAAACTCCGCCCCATCTAAACCCTTGGAACTAATTAAGTGCCAATCAATATTAGGGAAGTTAAAGTCACCCATGATAACAACTTTGTTATTTTTGCACTTTTCCAAAATCTGCCTCCCAATCTACTCCTCGGTATCTCTGCTGCTACCAGGGGGGGGCAATAGAATACCCCCAGTAGAGTAACTGCTCCCTTCCTGTTCCTGACTTCCACCCATGCTGACTCAAAAGAGGATCTTGCTGCATTACCCACCCTTTCTGCGGCTGTAATAGTATCCCTGACTAGTAATGCCACCCCTCCTCCCCTTCCCCTCCATCTCTATCCCTTTTAAAGCACTGAAAACCAGGAATATTGAGAATCCATTCCTGCCCTGGTGCCAGCCAAGTCTCCGTAATAGCCACTACATCATAATTCCATGTATGTATCCAAGTTCTCAGTTCATCACCTCTGTTCCTGATGCTTCTTGCATTGAAGTAAACACACTTTAGCCCTTCTACCTTACTACCTTTATACCCTTTATTCTGCTGCTCTTTCATCAAAGCCTCTCTATATGTTAGATCTGGCTTTACTCCATGCACTTCTTTCACTGCTCTATCGCTCCGGCTCCCATCCCACTTGCAAATTAGTTTAAACCCTCTCGAACCATGCTAGCAAACCTTTCAGCAAGGATATTGCTTCCCCTCGAGTTCAGGTGCAACCCATCCAATCTGTACAGGTCCCACCTTCCCCAGAAGAGATCCCAATGGTCCAAAAATCTAAAACCCTGCCCTTTACATCAACTCCTCAGCCACGCATTCAGCTGCCATCTCCTCCAATTCTTACCATCACTATCACGTATCGAGATATGAATGTATTTATTTATTTACCATTAACTTATATTTTTGCTATTTGTCCAGTTTGTCTTCTTATGCTGCTACTGTTAGTGAGTAGCTTTCATTGTTTCTATTGTATTTCATTGTTGTATTGTGAAGGTCCTTGAATACCGTGAATGTGTGTGATTTTGGCGACAGCCATCTCATATTAATTCGCATTCGCAGGACATTACATGTTGTTAGGTATTAGTTCTTTCACAGGAAATATTTCACCAAGACCTGTAGTTCTACCTTCCGAAAATTATTGACCGTATGAGCTGATGCAGAACGTTCAGATCCCGGGATTGTTGGTTTAACTAGGAACAAAGTAGTGATCCCGTTAGCTGGCAGTGATAATCCAACTCAAGTCAAGTCAAGGTTATGGTCATTTAACTATATAGATATATACAACCAAATGAGCCAGCATTTCTGCAGCCCATGGTGTAAAGAGTAATATGTACAACACACATATACCACTCAATAACTTAAAAACACTGCGAATTAAATCTCGAAATGAAATATGCATAGAGAAACAAAGTAAAGAGTATAAATTAAATTTTGTACAGCACAAAGCAAATTGTCTGGTGACACTTTGAATGCGATGCGGCAGTAAGTAAAAAAAATCAATGGCCCGAAGGAAGAAGCTGTTTCCCTTCTCATTCTAGTTTTTTTTCATTGGAAGTCTCCTGCCCAGTGGTAGAATGTCAAAGAGGATGCTGGATGGAGGAGTGGGATCCTTGATAATACTGAGCGTTTTGCGGAAACAGCGCTCCCAATCAATATTGGTTGGTGGTGGTTGGTGGGGAGACGGCTGTTAACCTCTCGGCAATTCTTACTGTTCCTTTGTAGGTACTTGCCGTCTGATAGTCTGCTGCCCCTATACCTATTGCAGATGCAGCTTTTCAGGATGCTCTTAATGGTGGTTCTGTAAAATACAATTAAGATTTAAGGGAAGTGTGTGCCATTTTATTCAGAGAGAAAAACTGAGGGACCTGTTGACGACGTCCATGATGTGAAAACGCAGGAAGTAGGTGCATTTCATGGAAAAACCGTGTCTGCGAAGACTGGGATAGTCCTTCTGACCTTCCTAATGTCCACAACCATTTCCTTAAAACCAACTCGAACAGTTGTTCTAAGACCCCAACTGTTCAATACTTGTGTACCAGATTTGAATGATATATGCTTAATTTATGCAGACCAGCAAAAATTTCGAAGCTTGTTGGCGATATGGATTGTGAGGATGACGTAGGTGGTTTTGGAATTGATCACCTCAGAATCAGGTTTAAAATGTCTTGATTTTTTTTGATTTGGTGCAGCAGTGCATTACAATACATATTTATAAAAACTATAATTTAGACTATATTGAAAAGCAGAAGTGAATGAAGTAAAAATCAGAGGCAGCAGAATTTATTCATTTTAGCTCAGTAAAACAGCTAGTAACTGCAGTCATGGGATACTTCAGTATCTTCTTCAACTCCTCTCTAAAGTTAGCCTGGGTTACAGCGTAAATGAAAGAATTCGTGCAGAAACTCAGGTTTGAAAGCATGTTGGCGCTCTCTTGAAGAATGTAGCGTGGATTCCCGAAATTGAATCCTGATATATAAGAACCGCCTTTAATTTTCACATATACAAAATTAATGACATATGTAATCCACAGGAGCAGAAAACTGGCGGAGATAGTGAAAAGTAATATCATGGATTTTTTCCGCTTTTCCGCTTCTGCATCTTCGAGTTTCTTCCCCTCTTTCTCACCCCGAAGTCCTCTGCGGACTCTGTTCGATACCAAAATGTGTCTAATGGTCAGAACATTGAACAGCAGGATCAGAAGAAAAGGGGCACACGGCATTAAAAGGCGGTCCAACCAATCATACGCTATCCAGAATGGTTCAGTGAAGAAACTTGGTTTATAATCACAAAACCAGGGCACGCCATCTACTATATATAAGGGCCGATATACAAAGTAATAGGGTACATTCTTCACGGTTGCCAGAAAGCAGACAACAGATATAACTAGAGCAGCAGATTTCTCATTGCAATATCTTCTTTTCAGCTCGAGACAACAAATAGCGACAAACCGATCGAACGTGAAAGCGACCGTCAACCACACCGAACAGTCCCAGCTGAAATAAATCAGCACAGTGACGAGACTACAGGCGGGAGTGGTGGAGAGCAAACTGTTCACGAAAAAAATACCGTTTATTCGATTCAGAATCACGGCAGTGACAATGACCAGCAGATAAGTCACCGCCATTGCCACCAGGTAGTAAGTGACGCATTTGGAGAGACCGCATCTTCCCCGTGATAGGACCACAACTGCTGCCAAGCTCGCTGTTAAGGGAACAAGAAGAACGGTTCAAGATTAAATGTTTGAAGTCTCAGTACAGATGGGAATTCATGAGATGACTTTATAAATGACGCTATAAGGGTAAAAATAAAATTCACTCGAGTAATTCCTAAAATTGTAGCACGGTACAAGCTAGGAATGGGTCGACTCGGCCCATGGAAGGGTACTGTATTTTTAGTTCTGTATCCTCGATTACGAGAAATGGAAGCAAGATTTTATCCTTAAAAGTTCAGTGAATATGGCCAATAGCTCAGTATCATGTATACTTTGTTCATCAGCGTTACATCTGTGCACATATCTGTTGTTTTCTTTCTGTCTTTGAAAAGTATATTGAACAGATCTATTTAAATTGCTTCATGTCTGTAACCAGTATTATCGTGAGACAGCTGTCCGTGCTCTATTGCAGAACCCTCTGTCCCGTTTAATCTGGGTCCTGCGAAGAAAACAGACAACCCGCATCTTCAGGTTTAAATGAGGAAATGACGTTTCTGAAGAAAATAACACAAACATCACCGTTCCAAAGAAGTTCAATGGCATGTTCGCTGGCTGGATACGAAAACACTCACATAGCTGACAATGTCAGCTCTGCATAAACTGAACCTTATGGCGTCCTCTAATGCCACGATGAGGCCACATTCAAGCAACACCTTATATTGTGTCTGTGTATTCACCAAACTGATGGCATGAACATCGATTTCTTGACCCTCCCATTCCCGGTTCCCTCTCTCACATCATCTCCTTACCTGCCCATCTACTGCCTCTGGTGCTCCTACCCCTTCCTTTTCTGTTGGATGGTCGTCTAGACTCTCCTATCAAATTCCCCCGACTCCAGCCTTGCAGCTCTTTTACTCATCAGCTTCCGTGCCCTTCACATGTGCCCTCCGTTCTTTGGGTTTCACCTTTAACCTACATTCTTCCTGCCCTCCTCCCATCTTGACCTAACGTCTCATCTTTTTGTTCCCGGTCCTGATGAAGGTACTCGGTTCGAAACGTCGACTGCTTATTCCTTTCAGTAGATGCTACTTGGCATTCTCAGATCGTCCAGCATTTAGCGTGTGTTGCATAAACTAAATGTCTAGAATGTTACCGCAACCTGGCAGATATTTAAAATATTATTTAAAAAGGCACCAAAATTAAATTGTAATACGTTCCAGTATAGTACAGTCACAATATATATATAGATTATATTTGCTTGTTATATTTCTTGATCTGCAGTAATGCATCGTAGCGTCATGCACGTTATCAGATACATTTATATATCTATTACTGCTAATGTTAAATCACACATTACACTATTAAATAAAGGTTAGACATTTAACGTGAACACATATATTCAAGTCATATTAATTCTTGAGATAAAATCTGCAACATTTCAACGAGAAAACATTAATGCTCACAGCGTTGTCAAAGAATATCAGTTAGAATCAACATTGGACACTGATCTGCAAATATAGCAAGTTTGCCATCTAGATTCTTAGTTGTAATTGCTGAACAAATACAACAAGCGCTGCTGAAACGAAGCCGTGGAATTCGGTATCAAGAATCCCTGGAATCACTATAAGCAAGGTACAGTAGATGATTGAGGATGCACAACTTACAGGGAAAACCAATGATGGCAAGAAAAGGATAGTAAATGGCATATAGCAGTCCTCTTGCTGGGGCGTGCATTCTCTGCGCAAATAGTTGTAGTTTCTGCTTTTCTCCAGATGTTATATTTTGCTCGGGACTCCCCAGTGAGTCAATTATCTGCATGTTAGTAACGAGCTAAAAGTAAACAATTTGTCTGATGGTTGAACGAGTAATGCGAGGATCCTTGATAATACTAAGGGCCTTGCGTACGCAAAAGTCCCGATAAAAGTCACTGATGGAATGTAAGCAACCCCCTGTTATCCTTTCGGCTGTTCTCATAATTCTTTGTAAGGACTTCCTGTCCGATGGTATGGTGCTCTCATACCTGATGGACATACAGACTTTAAGAACGCTCTCATGTATCAGCTGTGCCTTTTTCTTTAGGGAAGTGATGTTATCCATGATGTGAACTTGGTGCACTTTATGGAGGAGCCGTGTCTGCAAAGACGGGAATGATTTTTCCGTACCATTCCAAATTGCACAATCATTTATTTCATACGGGCTCGTACATCGGCTCTAAGACCCCAACTGTCCAATACCTATATACATGCCTGCATAAATCTCAAAGCTGATTGGCGATGCGGATTGTAAGTATTGACGTAGGAAGTTTTCGATTGATAATCTCAAAATCTGAATCAGATTTAATATGCATTGCCCCCTCCCTCATCAACATTCTCATTCCCGTTTTCTCTCTAATCAAATCGGCTTACCTGCCAATGCTCTTCCTCAGGCACTCCTCCCCTTCCCTTTCTTTGATTGTCTTCTTCTCTCACCGATCAGATTGCTCATTGTCCCGTCATTTATCTCTTTCACCTATCAGCTTTCCAGCTCTTTATTTGAATCCTCTCTCTCTCTTTCTTTCATCTACTACCTACCCCATGCATATTTTATCCCATCTCCCCACCTTCTTGTCCTTTTTTCTCATCCTATTTCAGCCCTGATGAAGGGTCTCAGTCCAAAACGTCGATTGTTTACTTATTTTCATAGATACTGCCTGGTCTGCTGAGATCCTCCAGCATTTTGTGTGTGTAGCATAAATTAAATCTTGTCTGGAATTTTAGCACTGACCGGCAGAATTAGCAACTATTACGTAAAAAGGCACCAATGTATATTGTAATACGTTCCAATAGGGCACAACTACAAAGATAGATACACTTCCTGTGAAGCCCCTCTGTAATAGAATCAATGACAAATAGTATTAGAAAAATATCAGCATATCGAGCCTTTAAATCCATTGCAGTATATTATACTGAAATGAAGCTAGCACAGAACAGGAACAGTACAGATCTCGAAAGGCCGATTTGTCTACCTCGATAATACACCGGCGACTTCCTGTATTCTCCCAAATTGACCATTGAATGCAAGACATCTTCCGTCACAAATTTACTGTCGGTGCTGCCCTCCAGTGTTGATTTAATGGAAGACAAGAGGATTTTGTTCGTCTGCGGCGCACTTGCGTTGGATGACTTTTAAAATATATTTTTGTAACCATTTTTTCTGGCTATCTCAATGGTATTTGCTGTGTGTGCTGTGTTCTGTGACAGACTGTTGATACTGCGTTTTGCACCTTGGATCTAGTGGAACCAGGTTTAACGGCAACAATAGACAATAGACAATAGACAGTAGATGCAGGAGTAGGTCAATCGGCCCTTCTAGCCAGCACCGCCATTCACTGTGATCATGTCTGATCATACACAATCAGTACCCCGTTCCTGCCTTCTCCCCATATCCCTTGTCTCCCCTATCTATAAGAGCTCTATCTAACTCTCTCTTAAATGCATTCAGAGACTAGGACTCCACTGCCTTCTGGGGCAGAGCATTCCACATATCCACCACTCTCTTGGTGAAAAAGTTTATCCGCATCTCTGTTCTAAATGGCCTACCCCTTATTCTTAAATTGTTGCCTCTAGTTCTGGACTCACCCATTAGCGGGAACATGCTTCCTGCCTCCAGTGTGTCCAATCTCTTAATAATCTTATATGTTTCAATCAGATCCCCTCTCATCCTTCTAAATTCCAGTGTCTACAAGCCCAGTCGCTCCAATCTTTCAACATATGACAGTCCCGCCATTCCGGGAATTAACCTTGTGAACCTACGCTGCACTCCCTCAATAGCAAGAATGTATTTCCTCAAATTTGGAGACCAAAACTGCACACAATACTCCAGGTGGGGTCTCCCCAGGGCCCTGTACAGCTGCAGAAGGACCTCTTTACTCCTATACTCAATTCCTCTTGTTAGAAAAGCCAGCATGCCGTTAGCTTTCTTCACTGCCTGCTGTACCTGCAAGCTTGCTTTCATTGACTGATGTACAAGAACACCTATATCTCGTTGTACTTCCCCTTTTCCTAACTTGACTCCATTTAGATAGTAATCTGCCTTCCTGTTCTTGCCACCAAAGTGGATAACCTCACATTTCTCCACATTAAACTGCATCTGCCATACATTTCAATCCATTGTCAGTACTCTGCCCCCAATACCATGTGCCCTAATTTTGCCCACTAATCTCCAATGTGAGACTTTAGCAAAAGCTTTCTGGAAGTCCAGGTACACTACATCCACTGGCTCTCCCTTCTCCATTTTCATAGTTACATCCTCAAAAAACTCCAGAAGATTAGTTAAGCATGATTTTTCCTTCATAAATCCATGCTGACTCGGACTGATCCTTCTACTGCTATCCAAATGTGTGTTAATTTCCTCTTTTATAATTGACTGCAGCATCTTTCCCACCACTGACGTCAGGCTAACCGGTCTATAATTCCCTGTTTTCTCTCTCCCTCCTTTCTTGAAAAGTGGGACAACATTAGCCACCCTCCAATCAGCAGGAACATTTGATCTCCAACTGGAACCAAATTAATATTAGCCGGTCAGTAGATCAGAGCTGGAACTTTCATCCAGCATCTTTTGACAGTAAATTTATTCTGGCATCAGTGAAGCTTCCGACTACCACTCCGGCCCAGATTCCCACAGAGGGAAAAGGAGGACATGTCCTGAGTAACGACAGTCTGTGCACCGCCCTCTTTTTATTTTTACTCTGTCGATTCGTACCCGCCATTTTCAAGTTCATGCTGTCTGTGAAACTGCATTACGGCATGAACGCCTTTCTTCAGGAGAATGTTAACAAAATTACCACTAATATTGCCACCATAATGCAATAAGCATTTATTTTATTTCTTTGCTCTATTGTAAAAGCATTTCAATACTGTGAAGGAGAGTATTTTGCCCAGGGAAGTTGCATTCCCTGTCAATGTCCACAGTAAGATCTTGAATTATTCTCAAGAAAAATTTCAAGTTAACGCCGTGATTCTTCTATCCCCAAATTAAACGCTACCTGAGTCGGTGCAGAACGTTGAGGACCCGGGATTGCAGCGTTAACTGGTGACAAGATAGTCACTCTCAAATTAGCATTGATACCGTAAGCAGGCAGGGATAACTCCAAGATCAGTTCTTAGGTCCCAACTGTACAATATCTGTATACATATCTCGGATGATATACACGTAGTATCTGCAAGCTGGCCTATGTTGAAAGCCGGTGGCGGTGTGCATATGAGGATGACATCAAAAATTTTCGATCTGATAATCAGGGACCCGTATATTATGTCGTGAAATTTATTGTTTGTCGGCAGCAGATACATAAAAATAAAATTTTAAATTACAATATGTTAAAAGGGAAAAGAGAATAAAGCATATATTAAAGATAACAAAAAAATATATACATTTATCTTTTAAAACAGCTAATAACTACACGCATGGAATACTTCAGTACCTTCTTCGAATCCTTTCTGAATTTGCCTGGGTCACCGCGTAAATAAAGGAATTCGTGCAGAAACTCAGGTTGGCGCTCTCTTGGAGAATGGAGTGTGTATTTCCGAAATCGAACCTCTGACATAAGAAACGCCTTTAGTATGCATGTATACAAAATTAACGACTTACTTAATTCTCAGAACAGAAAACTGGCAGAGATGGTGAAAAGTAGTATAATGTATTTTTTTCCGATTTTCCGTTTCTGCTCATTTGAGATTATTCCCCCCTTGCCCGAAGTCCCCTGCGGACCCTGTTGGAACGAAAATTGGCCTGATCGTCAGAACACTGAATAGCAGGATGAGAAGGAAATGGGGGGCACCGTGATAAAAAGAGGTCCAACCAGTCATCCGCTATTCAGATTGGTTCAGTGAAGAAGCTTCGTTTAACATTACAAAACCAGGAACCACCGTCTAGTATATACAACGGTTTGTACGTAAAGTAACAGGTTATATTTGTCACTGTTGCCAGAAAACAGACAACAGATATAAGTACAACAGCGTATTTCTGATTGCAATGTCGTCTTTTCAGCTCCATGTAACAACGGGCGACGAATAGTTCGAACGTGCAAACTGCTATCAGCCACACTGAGCAATCCCTGGTTGCATATATCAGTAGCGTGCTGAGACTATAGTTGAGACTGATGGAGAGCAAACTGTTTGCGAAGGAGACACCGGTTATTCGATTCAGTGACAATGACCAGCAGATCTGCCACTGCCATTGCCACCGGGTAATAAGTGACAGGGTTGGAGAGACCGCAACTTCCTCACAGCCGCCAAGTTCGCTGTTAAGGGAACAATACAACGGTTAGAGTTTGAATGTTCGAGTCGTGGAACAGGTGCCTAAAAAGGAACAACTAAGAATAAAACGAATACAGCTTGTCTTCAGAGTCAGTTTTCACGTCAGTCCAATTGCTCAGACAAGGCAGAATGCAATCAGGCAGCAATGCGTTGCTGTGTGCAAGTCTGGAAAAATACAACGTCGGAATGAATGGAGTTAAATTTTACCACAATGAAACAATAATTAGCTAACACGTGCACATTCACGAGCGCAATTGTCGTATCAGCTGCGCTCCAAAATGAGTGGTTGGGGCATTAATCTCCGTATTGTGAGCTGTATCCTGGCACAAAATTCATCTGGCACAAAAGAGGGAGCAAATGAGCGTGGCAGGAGCTTTGGATGCAGAAAAAGCATTTGATAGATTAGAATGGGATTTTTTATTTAAGGTATTGGAAAAATACGGGTTAGGAGTATCTTTTTATAAATTGGATTAAAACCTTAAATACTAGTCCCGAAGCTAAAGAAGTGACAGCCGTCCAAATTTCAACACAATTTCAGTTAACAAGATCACCTAGACAAGGTTGTCCTCTATCACCTGCTTTATTTGTATTGGTGATAGAACCATTAGCTGAATTAATTAAAACTGACTCAGATATTATGGATTTCAGAGTTAACCGGGAGGAATATAAGCTTAATTTATTTGCTGATGATGTTCTGATTTATCTAACAAACCCATTGCATTCGTTGCGTAAATTATCTTTTAGATTGGGAGAATATGGTAAAGTATCAGGGTATAAAATAAACTGGGATAAAAGTGAAAATTTACCCCTTATAAAAGGAGATTACAGTCAATGTCGATGAGTAACTCAATTTAGATGGCCGATAAATGGTATAAAATATTTAGGTATAAGAGTTGATAAAGATGTAAAGAATTTATATAAATTAAATTATTTACCATTATTGAAAAAGAAATGAAGAAGATTTTGATAAATGGATGATGTTACCAATAACATTAATAGGTAGAGTCAATGCTGTAAAATGAATATATTTCCTAGATTACAATATTTATTTCAAACATTACCAATACAACTGCCGCAGAAGTTTTTGCAAGAGTTAAATAAATGTGTGCGAAAGGTCCTTTGGAAAGGTAAGATATCAAGAATATCGTTGGAAAAATTGACATGGAAATTTGACCTAGGACGGTTACAACTTCCAAACTTTAAGAATTATTATAAAGGAAACCAACTTAGATTTATTGCATCTTTTTTTTGACGAAGATAAACTGGCATCGATCAGAATAGAGTTAGATAAGATAGGAGAAAATATACCAGAAGATTTTATATATAAATGCGAATCTAAATGGATATGTGAAAAGAAAGAATCGCTTATATTAAAACATTTGATTGATTTATGGAATAAGACAAATGTTGATGATGAGATAAAGAAATCTTTATTAGCAAAGAGAATCTAATTCAAAGTAGACATTCCTTTTACAATGGATAATCAACTTTTATATGACTAGTTTCAAAAAGAGATTAGATATATAGGAGATTGTTCTGAAGGAGGTATATTGATGTCATTTGATGAAGTAAAGAATAAATATAAAATAACACTCTCTTCTGTTATTTACAATTAAGGGCTTACTTAAGAGATAAACTAGGTCAAACAATGTTAATGCCGAAACCTAATGAAATATAAATTTTAATTCAAAAAGGATAAATTAAAAACATTACTTCTGGTATGTATAATTTGATTCAAAAACAGACATTTAAACATAAGGAATACATAAGTCAAGTCAAAAAATTGGAAATGGATTTGAATATTAAAATTGAATGAAACAAGTTGGTCAAGACTATGTCCTGACAGTATGACAAATACAATAAATGACCAACTTAAATTAGTACAATACAATTTTTTACTTCAACTATATATTACACCTCAAAAAATAAATAGATTAAACCCAAATTTATCTGATCAATGTTTTCGATGTAATCAAGAAATTGGTACTTTATTACATTCTACCTGGTCTTGTTTTAAAATTCAACCTTTCGGGATAAATTTAAGAGTTTTATTGGAACAAATTATTAGAACACAGCTTCCACATAATACAATATTATTTTTATTAGGTGATATTGAATGGATAAAACCGAAACCTAAATTGAACAAATATCAGAAAGAATTTATAAAACTTGCATTGGCAGTAGCCAAAATGACTATCCCAGTTACTTGGAAATCGGATTCATACTTAAGTATGGATCGTTAGAATAATGAAATTTTGAGTTTCATTCCACTTGAAAAATTACATAATTTAAGCAATAAATATAACATATTTATGAGAATTTGGCGCCCTTATTTACAAAAGATAGGATTATATATATAGGTGCTCCGAAGATAAAGTTATTGGTCCTCTGGGGGAAAGAAATAAATACATATATTAAAGCCATTTTGAATTCTATGGAGCATGTGGTGATCTTCCGATATCCAGGCAGTCTTTCTTTCTTATTTCTTTCTTTCTTTTTTCTTTTTTTTAGATAGTTACGTTAACGGGGGAGGGGTTAAGAGGAGGGTTTATATCAGATTATTCTATTATACAAGGAGTGATTCTTGTAACAGTATATATCGATATGAGAGTCTACTCAACGTTTCGGGATGAAACCCTTCATCACGACTGGAAAAAAGGTGTGAAGATAGATCACGAAGTTGGAAAGAGCGAAGGGCGAAGTACAAGGTGGAGGTGACGCGGCAATCTGATAGAAGAGGTGCAGAAGATCATCGAACAAAAGGAAGAGGGAGAAGCACCAGAGGAAGATCATGAGCAGGTGAGGAGAAGAGGTCCAACAGGAAAACGGGAAAGGGATTGGTGACGGGAGGGCAATTACCGGAAGCTCGAAAAGCGATGTACATTCCATCAGGTTGGAGGATACCCAAAGGGTCGAAAAGGTTCTGCTCATCCAACATAGTGTGGCCTCATCGCGACAGTAGAGGAGGCACTAGATTATTTTTTTGCAAAGTCTGTCATTATCAACTATCTGAATAGTTTTGTAAACAACCAGCGAAAACGGGATGGTCTTCCTGTAAAACAACGTGCCACACCGATCCCATTTCCTACGATGGCTGGCGTTATTTTCATCAATAACCTCATTTTCTCATTTATACCTGAAGCGGCGGGATAGCTGTTGTGTCTGCAGCACCCCAGAGTACACGTGATTCCGGACTCTACAGCAGAAGACGGACATCTATCTCACGGGAATGCTGATCATCCGATGAATCCGATAAAATCTTCCGCTGAATTCCTATCTGTACAAAGATTTGGAACATTCATTCTCTACCATTCTTATTGTTCCTTTAACACGGAACTAGGCCAACAGTGAATCGAATGACCGGTATCTAAATATAGAGTAGTGCAGTTCCTCCGTCACAGACCACATCTCTCTCTCTCTCTCTCTCCTCTCTCTCTCTCTCTCTCTCTCTCTCTCTCTCTCTCTCTCTCTCTCTCTCTCTCTCTCCTCTCTCTCTCTCTCTCTCCTCTCTCTCTCTCTCTCTCTCTCTCTCTCTCTTCCTCTCTCTCTCTCTCTCTAGCTCTATCAATCCACCTGCCGGGTTAGATTCCCTTAACTGCAGTAGATAATCCTTAGTCAATTTTAACAAGTTGTGCCATTACCAGTTAGTTCTCTCTAGGTAGGTTTATCTAAGCCCACTTGTCCTCGTAGCTAAGTTTCAAGAATTGTGTCCTGGCTTGGATAATGAGCAAACCATTTGTCTTGTACAGCTAGCATACTACTCGGGCAACGCTACTTTTCATTATAGAACCGAATAAACAAATTTGAATGTTATTACTATTACTCATACGAGGACACATTGATGTTGCCCAAATCCAGTGATTGCGAATGTAATTGGATCTACCAGAATGTAGTGATGATTTTTTTTTAAACTTCGGAACTTGGCGAATTTTTAACAGCAAAGTTACAATTCAATTTGCATTTTATTTTCCCGAACTGTTCAAGCCTTGAAAACACATATGCCACCCTATTTTTTAGTTTTTCTCTGTATTTCCTCTGTGTTAAGGTGTAGATACACGTGTTTGTGCAGCTACTGAGAAACTTCAACATAAACCCAAATTGTTGCAACATGTATATCGGATTGCTGAAATATCGATCGGTGTAAAAATAATTTTGTGGTTGCCAATTCGCAGAGAATACAACATAGGGCATCCACAGTAATATAAAATTCGTTGACAGGGCGAACACCAGAATCATTGACTTTCTCCGGTTCTCCACCTGTAGATCCTTCTGATTCTCAATGTCGTTCCTGAGATTTTGGCGGACTCTATTTGCTGCTCTAATATGTTTGATTGTTAACCCATTAATCCGTAAAATTAAACTGATTGGTAATAGTGGTGTTATAAAATTATCAAGTAACTCATAGGCTTTCCACACGGATGCAGTGTAGTATTCAGATTTACTTGTGCAACGCCATGGGACGTGATTGATTATGACGTAGGGTTCCACTGCGAAGTAAAACGGAACACAATCTCGCACAGCTCACCACAACTACAGCTATTGTTATCAGAGTGGCTGTCCCTTTCGGTGCAATATTTCTTCTGAAGCTTTTGGCAACAAATTGCGATGAACCGATCGAAGGTGAAGGCAACCGTGAGCCAAATGGAATAGCCTGTGGTTGTCATCCTCAGTACCAGTGTCAGGGCGCAAATCGGAGTGATCAGCAACCAACGAGCAAAAATATAGATAATATTAGTCTGTTCCACTATAGCCACAACGAGAACAATCATCAGATCGGCTACTGCCATTCCCATCAAGTAACGGGTGATACATTTAGAGAGACCGTATCTTCCACGAGAGAGGATCACGATTGCCATTAAATTCTCTGCAAGAAAACAAAAATGCGGACAGAAAATAAAGTTTTAGTTGCAAGCACGCCCAGTTTTAGAGATTTCGTTTTGAGTACCCAAGGAAAGGGTTTCTGAGTACCCAAGGAATGGTTTCTGTGTATCCATACGTCTGGCTAAACACGTACCCCTTCCAGTGTCTTCTTGGAAAAGATGAGGCCGAGGCCGAGGA
>NC_133147.1:55723696-55861714 GCF_048418815.1 Hemitrygon akajei
ACGTATGTCCATCCAAGAACTGTCATAGGAATGGCAGATAAGCTCAGGGCATGGAACAACAGCTGGAAGCTTGATATTGTAGCCATTAGTGGAGACTTGGCTGCAGGACTGGACACTCGATATTTCGAGCTTTGGTTGTTTTAGACACTGCAGAGTGGGAGCGATTGAAGGATGGGAGGTGGTGTTACTAGTTAGAGAAAATGTCACGGCAGTGCTGTAAGGACAGACTGGAAAACTTGTTTAGTGAGGCTCTATGAGTGGAACGGAGGAATAAGAAAAGTATGACCACGTTAACAGGGGAACATTATAGACCACCCAACAGTCTGAGCGATTTAGCAGAACAAATTTGTAGAGATAGAAGATTGTTGCAAGAAAAATAAGGTTGTTATAGGAGATGATTTTAACTTTCCACATATTGACTGGCAATCCCATTCTGTAAAACGATTGGATGGGAGAGAGTTTGGAAATGTGTTCAGGAAAGTTACCTGAATCAGTATGTAGAAGCCTCAAGCAAAGTCTGTGTGATACTTTAACTGATATAAGGGAATAATATACGGCATGTGACAAAAGTTTGTGCAGGGTAACACTTTGCATCTAGTGAGCATAATGCGTTAGTTTCAGAGTAAATCTGAAAAATAGATTGGCCTGGTGCTCAGTTTGAGGTGCCAACTTAGAGAAAGGCCAACTTAAAGGATCCGGCAAGAGTGGATTGGGACAGGCAGTTTCCTGGCAAAGGTGTACTTGGGAAGTGGGACGTCTGCAGAAGTGAACACCAGAAAGTACAAACCCTGTATGTGTCTGTCAGAATAAACGATAATGATAATAGATGTAGGTAGTGAAAACAGGTGTGGATAAACAAAATATATTGAAAACTGCGCTTCTTTAGCAGACAAGGTGACGAAGATTCCTAAGACCTTCTGCAGATATGTTCAGAGCGAAATAATTGCATGGGACAAAACTGGTCCTCCCGAAGATCAGAATGGTCATCCATGCGTGGCGACAAAAGAGTTGGTGGATATTTCAGGTCATTTTTTTGCATCTGTATTTACTAAGGAGATACACACAGATGGCATCAACTTCATGAATTGCAACGGGATCTGGTTCAGATAGCAGTCAGTGCAGAAAATTTCAAGTTGTTGCAGTTTTGTAGGACCAGCCAAGGTAGGTCTTACACTGTCAACGGTAGGGAACTGACGAATGTGATGGAACAAAGAAATATAGGGGATACTCGTCGATAATTCACTTCAAGTAGCGTCACAGGTTGATACTGTCGGAAAAGGAAGGTTTTGGCATATTGGCTTTCATAAATCAAAGAACTGAGCACTTAAGATGGGATGTTATATTGAAGGTACGTAAGACATTGATGAGTCCTAATTTCGAGTATAGTGTGCAATTTAGGTCACCTAACCACGGGACGCATATAGGTAAGTTTGAAAAATGCAGAGAAAATTTACAAAAAACAAATACTGCCGTATCTGGACGCCCTGATATATATGGAAAGACTGAATAGGTTAGGACTTAATTCTTTGGGACATAGAAGATTGAGCGGAGATTTGACCGAGGTTTACGAAATTATGAGTGGTACAGTTTGGGTAAATGTTGAGATTTCCGGGAGATAATGTGGGGCATCTATCTGCATGAATGCAGGAGGGGTTGTACTTGTCCAATTTACACTGCAGGGAAAGGCAGAAAGGTGTCGAAGGACAGTGATAGAAAGTATAGTTTATTATTCTTTTACATCTTCAGATGACATCTGCCCTTTCAAGTATTTTTCTGTGAACCGTGAGCACCATTACATACTACACATACTTAAGTCTATAAACGTTAAACTTACCTACTAAATCTATCGAAACTGGTGTACTTTTATGCGATTCTAAAATTCTGCCAAGCACATGGCATGTGTAAGAACAGGTGTAAGATTTCGAGCCGGTCCCTATTTCCCGGAAAGTAAATGTGGCGCTGTATCGCCCAGAACTGTACATGGGTTCCCTTGACTCACGTTGCACTCCGTTGTACAGGAGAAAGCTGCTGATCGATTCTTGACGCTCTGGTGTTGTACAGGTAAAACTGACCCATTCATTGAACATATAAACTTTGTCCTTCCGGTCTGGAGACAGTAGAGGTTTCTCTGGACGAGCTGGAGGTAGAAAAGATTCTAATTAATCACACTGCGCATAGAATCAATTTTCTCTTTACAAGTTTTCAAAAGGAATTCATTATTAGACTACATCCGACCACCCAAGTATTATTCTACCTGATGCGGGTGTCAATAGGGGCAATGGATGCTGATGTAAAGAAATTGTGTCATAGAGAGCTGGTTAGCTGTTGTAGCAAAGTGCAAGCATTCTGTGTTGTTAGAATGGAATACTATAATAACCTTACTTATTTTGTTATCAAAATTTTCCAAATTGTTGGCTTGGACAGCAATTTCTGCAACTTCCTTTAACATTTTTCCGCCATTCTCCTTCTTCAATTCCTCACACTGGGCTCTTAACTTTGTCGTCACATGTCTATCACCACCTCCGTCCCTTTATCCAATGGTTAACTCTAATCTCTTACAAGATTCCTTTTTCTCCAGCCTATAATCGTCTCCATCTAATTATAATTGTTTAGCAATATGGCTCTGAAGAGGCCCTTCTGATTCTTAGAGATGTTATGATATTCTCACGCGTGTCCGATATGAGATAGATCTTTCTTAGGATTTAAAAAAAAGCTAATTTTGAATTCCAGCATGTGAATAACAAACGGCACTCCATTTAATGCAATTTCTGAACACTTTAGATATCTCACATTGCATAGCGGATGTCTGCTGCCTTTTACAAATTGGTGAGAATTCGGTACCTTTCGGGTTGGTGTAAAACACATATTCTAAAAATGTAGACTTCACAGGTGGATTTCTTGTACATATTTTATTTATGTAACAGTGATGGGTTCTATATCCGCACTTGCATTGATTATTTTCGGAATGGAATTAGAAATTCCATTGCATAAAACTGTGAAATTGTAAGCTCTGCTTTCGAATGTTGAGAAACCCTCGTGTCCTATTTGATTCTTTATATTGACCTTTTAACACACTCTCTCCTTAATGAATGCACTGTGCATCTATACTATCTCACAATATTTCCTCCTATCTCCCTGAAATAGCATTTCCATGAACTGAACCAAAGAATAGCAGTGCCTCTGGTGTTTACTCCTGATACGTGTAGATTACTGTGAAGCATATCAGAGCCGTGGAAACATTCGAGACACCAGATAATGTTGGTTTGATCAAGTAACACCGACCAAGCAGCAAGATAGAACTCCGGCATTCAAGGAACAATCTATAACATTTAGCAATAAATTGGAGAAAATAAATCGAATTACTCTGCAGAAATCCGGCAAATACGGAAACTTTCTGTTTAATACGCTACAATAATCGTTCAGTGGTATTGCCGTTTTCTGACGTCCGTATACCACCTGCCTGAAACTGTATGTACAAAAATAGTATTCCTGGGAGATAAGGTGAGACATCGGTCTGGATGAATGCAGGAGGGGTTGTACCTGTTGAATTTACACTGTGGACAAAGTTAGAGACGGGTCAAAAGACCATGATAGAAAGTATAGTTTATTATTCTGGTGCACCTTCAGATGACATCTGCCCTTTTAACCATGTTTTCTTCGAATCGCGAGCATCATTGCAAACTATACACACTTAAATTGAGAAAAGTTAAACTCACCTACTATTTGTATCGGCACTGTTGTACTTTTATCCGATTCTACTATTGAACCATTCACATTGCATGTGTAAGAACAGGCATAAGATTTCGAGCCGACCCATCGTTCTGTGATCCAAAATGTGGCGCTGTATGGCGCTGAAGTGTAGGTGGGTTCCCTTGATAAACGTTGCACTCTGTTGTACAGGAGAAAGCTGCTGATCGATTCTCGACGCTCTGGTGCTGTACAGGTTAAAATGACCCTTTCACCTGACACGTAGACTTTGTTCTGCCGGTCCGGAGATAGTAGAGGTTTCACTGGATGACCAAGAGGTAGAAAAGTTACTAATTAATCACACTGCATATACTATCAATTTTGTCTTTAAAAAAATTCAAAAGGAATTCATCATTAAATGACATCTGCCCGCCCAAGTATTATTCTACCTGACGCGGGTTTCAATGGGGGAAATGGATCCTGATGTCGAGAAACTGTGCTGTAGAAAGGGCATCAGCTGCTGTGGCAACGTGCAAGCCGCCTGTGTTGTTAGAATGGAATATTAAATTAACCTTACTTGTATTGTTATTATAATTATCCAAATTGTTGGCATGGACAGCAACTTCCTTTAACATTTTTTCTGCCATTCTCCTTTTTCAATTCCTCCCTCTGGCCTCTTACCTCTTGTCGTCACATGTCTATCAGCACCCCATGATGCCCCGCCTTCTTCCATTTAACGCATAATCTCCCTTATGAGATTACTTTTTTCTGCAGGCCTTTCCCATCTGTCTATCTATAATTTATTCAGCGACATGGCGCGGAATCGTCCCTTCATGTCCGATATTGTCACCTGCGTCGGTCCTGAGATTACTCTTGCCCAGGACTGTTCAAATGCTAATCTTGAACTTAAGCCCACATAATTTTATGTAATTTCAGTTTCCATTAGACATCTTATATTTCATAGAGGATGTATGTTTCCTTTTACAAGTTGGCTGGAATTCGATATTTTTTGGTGGGGAGTGGTTGGTGTTGGCAAAAAGCACAGATGCTAAGGATGTAAACTGCACAGGTTCCAATGTACAATATACATTTCTATTCTCGTGACGTTGATGGGTTCTATATCAGCACTTGCGTTCATTACCCTGGTATGCTCGGAATTAAATTATTGCAGGAATTCCTTTATATGGAACAGTGGAATTATAACTTTTACTTTCCAATGTTGAGAAAATTTTGTGTCCAACTTGATTCTTCAAATTAACCCTTTTTAACAATTTCTCCCGAGGAATGCAGTCTGCATCTCTAGTGGTATATTATAATCTTTCTGCCTTATTTCCCTAAAATATCATTTCCATGAACTCAGTGAAGGAATAGCAGTTGTCTGCGGTGCTTACTGTTGATAGCAGTATGTTTGTATTAATCGTATCAGAGCCGTAGAAAAATTAGAGACAGCAGATATTGTAGATTTGATCACATAATACGTCGACCAAACAGCAAGATAGAGCGTTTATCACTCACCTAGAACATATTCTCCCTGGGCCTTCACGACCACTGAAAATGGAAAATTATAATAAATTACTTCAGCTCCACATTATATCTGCATAAAATCTTCAAAGCCGCTTTACAGAAGCAACCCATCATTATTCCGTGACTTCCTATTGGCAGCGTTCTCTTCTCACAAACCCCATTCTCAGTCCTCTCCATCTGATGAAGCAGCAGCTCTAAAACTTTGATGTCTGTCAGTCAGGCACTCGCTCTGCTGGAGATTCTTCGCCCCATAGAACAGAGTCATGACGGAAACAGAAAGACCAGTTCGGTGGATGGAAACAGCTCAATGATCGGCATTTAGTTATTCCATGATCGCACTCGTATTTCAAAGTCACCATTTCACCGTTACCCGTCATTGTATAAATCACTGGATCTGATCATCTGCTACACACTGAATGGAAGTCTCGGGCATGGACAGAAACACAAAATACGCACACGATCATGGTCAGTCGAATCACATGCTTGCTTGTGGATTAAGCAAGTATTAAAAACACAAAGATTCCCGGTACCTACAAGCGATGAAGCTGATAATTTAGATTAGATTAGATTAGGTTCAACTTTATTGTCATTGTGCGTCGTACAGATACAAAGCCAATTTGCACCATTTCTTGGAAGGAGAGTTCGGTCATGACGTATATAATCTGTACACATTAAAAATCTCTTTATCTATCTATCTATCTATCTATCTATCTATCTATCTATCTATCTATCTATCTATCTATCTATCTATCTATCTATCTATCTATCTATCTATCTATCTATCTTACAATCTATCCGTCTGTTTATCTATCTATATTTCTGTCTATCCAGATTTCACTCAGCTATTCGGTTGGCTGGGACTCAGAGGAGACCAGCGGGTAGCGCGACAGACACCCAATCTCAACAACGAATCGGACCGATATAAACGCGAGTAGTCGGCGGAAGCAACGCTGAATGCCAGTTCGACTGGTAACAAAACGTTTTGGACCTGACCTCCAGGCTCGGCGTACAACTTTACAATCAAAGTGCAACCCGAGTTACCAATCTTATCTTCCATCTATCTGTCTCTCTGTTTGTCTATCTGTCTCACAATCTACTTATCTATCTATCTATCGACCTCTCTCTCTAACTATTCTATCTGTCTATCTATCCACCTAGCCATCTATCTCATTCTATCTACCTATCTATCTATTTATCCGTCTGCCTGTCTATCTATCTATTTACTTCTCTACCTCTCTGTTTAATTATGGTTCAGCAGCTTTGAATTAATTTTGATTGCAAAGCCTCATCATGTGACGTGGGACTAAACGAGGATTATCAAAAACAAATTAGTATTTGCACGAAGTGTAACTAATATTTAGTTCAATTTCTTTGGAGTAATCATGTCCATTTGGGCTGTGAGAGCAAAAGCCATTCTTCTCCGGTTTTAGACCTGTATATATCTCACACCGTCATCCTTCCTTGCAGCCAACCTTCCTTGCATTTAAACCTGTTGGATAAAATTGTGCACGGATCTGTTTGCTCTCTCGGAGAGCTGGAGCAAGTGAAATGGCGAAGTGAGGAGAGGAAAGCAAAGAGTTAATCATTGACAGTGAGGCGGTACATTGGTTTAAACAGGGGTGGGTGTTTGTACTTGCTGAAACGCTACTTTTCTCAGAAGCAGCAAGTTCGAATGTGGGTATTTTGGTCAATCCCATATTTCGCAACAAATGTTAAATGCAGAAGGTTAACAAGTAACTATTGTAGAGCTTCAGCATTGTCGTTATTAGCAACATTTTTCTACCCCGTTCTCTGAAATTACCTCCTTCAATTATTAAGTCGAAGATATTGAATAGGTTATATGGAAAGATTCAGAAAAGACCATTTGTGCAAGTGACTATTGTGCATTACTTTTCCAGTTTTTGAGCCTCGTTTCAGAAGTGCATGAACACGTGACTCTTCTACAGGAACAGGGAAGTAAATGATTGACATTGAAAGTAGCTGATTTGATAGCAAATTATTTACAGCCCTGGGAGTACGTTTGTTGCCTCTCCTAAAACTGTTGTGTGTCTGAAAATGTTTCAACTAGATGCTGAGGGCAGTTTAATTTTCTCCATCTGCATTCTTTTTGCACGGCACTTTCTCTTTCTCTTCATTGCATCTATCGACCTGTCTTTCTTTCTTCCTTTCTTCAATTTTGCCTTTTTTTTCTGCCTCTGTCTCTCTGTTTCTTCTTTTCATTCTTTATTTCATACTTCATTTCTTTCTCACTTCATTTTGTTCTTCCTTCTTTCGGTATTTTCATCTTTCTCCCTTCTTTTGTTTTCTCTTCATTTCTTCTCATCCTTCTCATCCAAAAACACTTTCCCCATGAAAGGCAAATACGAAGAAATCTGCAGATGCTAGATATTCAAGCAACACACACAAAATGCTGGTGGAACACAGCAGGCCAGGCAGCATCTATAGGAGGAAGCACTGTCGACGTTTCGGGCAGAGACCCTTCGTCAGGACTAACTGAAAGGAAAGATAGTACGAGATTTGAAAGTAGGAAGGGGAGGGGGAAATGCGAAATGATAGGATAAAACCAGAGGGGGTGGTTGAAGCTGAGAACTGGAAAGGTGATTGTCAAAGGGGATACAGAGCTTGAGAAGGGAAAGGATCATGGGACGGGAGGCCGAGGGAGAAAGTCAGGGGGAGGGGAGCACCAGAGGAAGATGGAGAACTGGCAGAGCGATGGGGGGGGGGGAGAGAGAGAGAGAGAGAGAGAGAGAGAGAGAGAGAGAGAGAGAGAGAGAGAGAGAGAGAGAGAGAGAGAGAGAGAGAGAGAGAGAAAGGCCCTCACCGCCTTATTTGCACCATTGCTACACCTTTGGTTCCTCCCACTTCCTCCAAACCAAAGGTGTAGCTATGGGTACCCGTATGGGTCCCAGCTATGCCTGCCTTTTTGTTGGCTTTGTGGAACAGTCCATGTTCCAAGCCTATACGGGTATCCGTCCCCCTCTTTTCCTTCGCTACATCGACGACTGCATTGGCGCTGCCTCCTGCACGCATGCTGAGCTCACTGAGTTCATTAACTTTGCCTCCAACTTTCACCCTGCCCTCAAATTTACCTGGTCCATTTCGGACACCTCCCTCCCCTTTCTAGATCTTTCTGTCTCCATCTCTGGAGACAGCTTATCTACTGATATCTACTATAAGCCTACAGATTCTCACAGCTACCTGGATTATTCCTCTTCCCACCCTGTCTCTTGCAGAAATGCTATCCCCTTCTTAGAATTCCTCCGTCTCCGCCGCATCTGCTCTCAGGATGACACTTTTCATTCCAGGACGAATGAGATGTCTTCCTTTTTTTGAACAAAGGGGCTTCCCTTCTTCCACCATCAACTCTGCTCTCAAATGCATCTCTCCCATTTCCCGCACAACTGCCCTCACCCCATCCGCCCGCCACCCCACTCGGGATAGGGTGCCCCTTGTCCTCACCTACCACCCCAACAGCCTCCAGGTCCAATGTATAATTCGCCGTAACTTCTGCCACCTCCAAAGGGATCCCACTACCAAGCACATCTTTCCCTCCCCCCTTTCTGCTTTCCACAGGGATCGCTCCATACGCGACTCCCTTGTCCATTTGCCCCCCCCCCATCCCTTCCCACTGATCGCCCTCCTGGAACTTATCCTTGTAAGTGGAACAAGTGCTACACCTGCCCTCACACTTCCTCCCTCATCACCATTCAGGGCCCCAGACAGTCGTTTCAGATGAGGCGACACTTGACCTGTGAGTCGGCTGGTGTGATAAGCTGCGTCCGGTGCTCCCGGTGTGGCCTTTTATATATTGGTGAGACCCGACGTAGACTGGGAGACCGTTTCGCTGAACACCTACGCTCGGTCCGCCAGAGAAAGCAAGATCTCCCAGTGGCCACACATTTGAATTCCACGTCCCATTCCCATTCTGATATGTCTATCCATGGCCTCCTCTACTGTCAAGATGAAGCCACACTCAGGTTGGAGGAACAACACCTTATATAGCGTCTGGATAGCCTCCAACCTGATGGCATGAACACTAACTTCTCTAACTTCCGTTAATGCTCCCCTCCCCTTCTTACCTCATCCCTGATATATTTAGTTTTTTCCCCCTTCCCCTTTATTCTCTCTCTCTGCCCATCACTCTTCCTGTTCTCCATCTCCCTCTGGTGCTCCCCTCTCCCTTTCTTTCTCCTTAGGCCTCCCGTCCCATGATCCTTTCCCTTCTCCAGCTCTGTATCCCTTTTGCCAATCACCTTTCCAGCTCTCAGCTTCACCCCACACCCTCCGGTCTTCTCCTATCGTATCGCATTTCCCCGTCCCCCTCCTACTTTCAAATCTCTTACTATCTCTCCTTTCAGTTAGTCCTGACGAAGGGTCTCGGCCCAAAACGTCGACTGTACTTCTTCCTGTAGGTGCGGCTAGGCCTGCTGCATTCCACCAGCATTTTGTGTGTATTCCACCTGAAAGGATTTAGTTTTGTTGAAAATTCCGGTAGCATCTGGAATTCTGAATGGAATTAATTTGTTCGTTGTCTAAAAGAAAACTGGTGATTTCAGTAGGTCGGTGTGATACTGTGTTTTCTAAAGCATCCGGGGTTCGCACCTCTCTTGCTGATCTGTATCTCGGCGAGGCGCCTTTGCAGACCCAGTAAGGAGGTGAGTTTAGATGCGCTTTAGGGTATACCACATCTCTTAGAGATGTTCCACGTGTTCTGGAGTTTCACATAAATCCTCTGGATGACATACAGGACAAAATAAAGCAACGGTAAAATTTTAATGAAAAAATAAATCTTTCAACTGATAGTTTTTATCTGTAGCGTTCATCTAGAAAGCTATGACAACGACTATCAGTGGTTTTATCTCAGTCAAGTTCTGATACAAAGAAGACTGCGCCGTCGCAAAAAGGTTTCAGAGAACAATCAACCGAAAACTGTTTTCAGATATATCCGGTCTCTGTATTTAATGTATATTCGTCTCTGTGTAAATTGCTAGTCACAAGCGGAGGATGTTGCACACAATAGCCTCCTGATACCACAGCTCATTTCACAGAACTGAACGTGGGGACAGTAATTATTTCTGACAACTTTTAGTAAAGTTGACCTCTTTGACGATGTTATCGCAGCTCCAGTAACCGGTATCTGCTGTTTGCTGAACTTTATTTCTATGCGCTACTGGCCTCGATCGATTGATCGTGACTGCGTCATTTCCCCAGTCTGATTTGTCAATAATCACCTTAATACCCATTCTGCAGAATTACAACTGTATCAACAAACTATCAACGCGATAGTTTTACTTTTTTAAATAAAGATTATTTAAAAGTAGACGTTATTCCTGGTGATGCAGTAGAGAGTTACTATAATCTGGAAACATAACTATTTTAGAATTTATATATGTTTTATATTTTCTTACCTCTTATGAGTGGTGTTTATATTTATTTTTCTCTCCATCCTGGGTCCTTTACCAGAAGCCGGGGACCCTGAGGGTTCGGCGCAGTATCCTTACTACTCCTAGTAGTGCTCTCTTCTGGACCGAGATCTCAGATACTGTTCACGGGATTTGTTGGAGCCACTCTCCTTATCCAGGTGGCAGAGCTCTAAGTTAGCCTATCATCACCGGGATTACTCTGGGTATAACATAACCTTCCACACACTTTCTGTCTGTTCTTTCAACCCCTGGTGTTTCGCCAAGTTCTCAAATTCGTTCATCCTGATGTAACTGTCATTCGGGATTGGCATATCTATCACTATTGCTTTTTTTCAGTCCCCGGTACCTGTTTATCAGTTGGTATTTGAAAGTCCCACAGCATCTTAGTTTTGTCATTCTGCACTACATTCTCGGGTGTTTGTCATTTGGACTTGGGAGAGTCTACTTCCTGCGACTTGGTTCTGCTGTTCAGTGAATGCTGTCCCTGCCTGCATCTTACATCCTGCTACTACGTGCTGGATGGTTTCCGCGGATTCCTTTCACAGTCTGCACCTTAGGTCTTGTCTGGAGTGAAAGACTTCTGCTTTTAATGCTTCTGTGCTCAGCACCTGTTCTTGTGCAGCCATAAGCAGCGTCTCTGTTCTACCCGCAGCCTGCCATTTCCAGTCATTGTCAGGACTTCCTTACGTCGGCCACCTGTGCTGTCTGGCGATTGTACATGGCGTGCGGTAGCTTTTCCTGCTATGGCCTCTATCATTATTTCTGCATAGATCTTTGAAAGCAAAGTGTTGAAACGGAAACGCGGTTTCAGCTCAGATACATATCATGCCGGATGACCTGCGGCAAGTGTATATTTTACCAAGTTGCTAACAACGTAAAACAAATGTCCACATTTCGCAATGTGATTTATTGATATCAACTGATTAGCAGGGGTGGAGAATGCACGGGGCATAAGATGAATTTGCAGTAGAAGCTTTAAGATGTGTTTATTTTAACGCAAGGGGTATTCTGAACAAAGCAGATGAGCTTAGAGCGTGGATCGGTACTTGGAGATATGATGTGGTGGCCATTACAGAGACTTGGATGGCTCAGGGACAGGAACGGTTACTTCAAGTGACGGGTTTTAGATGTTTCAGAAAGACAAGGAGGGAGGCAAAAGAGGTGGGGGCGTGGCACCGTTGATCAGCGATAGTGTCACGGCTGCAGTAGGAAGTCATGGAGGGATTGTCTACTGAGTCTCTGTGGGTGGAGGTTAGGAAGAGGAAGGGGTCAATAGCTTTACTGGTTGTTTTTATAGCCCCTCCCAATAGTAACAGGGATATCGAGGAGCAGATATTACACCTGGAAAGGTGTAATAATAACAGAGTTGTCGTGATGGGCGATTTAAATTTTCCAAATATCGATTGGCATCTCCCTAGAACAAGGGGTTCAGATGGGGTGGAATTTGTTAGGTGTGTTCAGGAAGGTTTCTTGACACAATATGTAGATAAACCTACAAGGGAAATTGCTGTACTTGATTTGGTATTGGGATATGACCCTGGTCAGGTGTCAGATCTCGCAGTGGAAGAGCATTTTGGAGATACTGATCATAGTTCTGTCTCCTTTACAATATCATTGGAGAGAGACAGGAGCAGACAAGTTAGAAAAGTGTTTAATTGGGGTAAGGGGAATTATGAGACTATCAGGCAGGAAATTGGAGACTTAAATTGGAAACAGATGTTCTCAGGGAAAAGTACAGAAGAAATGTGGCAAATAATCAGGGAATATTTGTGTTGTACATTATAGGCATCTGTTAGTCTCGTGAGGCCATGGATTTGCGCGTCGGAAGGTTTCCAGGACGTAGGCCTGGGCAGGGTTGTATGGGAGACCAGCAGTTGCCTATGCTGAAAGCCTTCCCCTCTCCGCACCACCGATGTTTTCCAAGGGAAGGACACTAGGACCCAAGCAGCTTGGCATCGGTGTCATCGCACAGCAATGGTTATTAAGTGTCTTTCTCAAGGACACAAAACGTTGCCTCAACTGAGGCTCGAACCAGTGACCTTCAGATCACTAGACATGCCTTATCCACAAGGCCACGCGCCAACAAAAAGGCTGTAATAAATCTAGTCAAGTTGAAAAGAAAAGCTTACAAAAGGTTCAGAGAGCTAGGTAACGTTAGAAATCTAGAAGATTAAAAGGCTAATAAGAAGGACATTAAAAGAGCCAGAAAGGGCCATGAGAAGGCCCTGGCGGGCAGGATAAAGGAAAACCCCAAGGCATTCTACAAGTATGTGAAGAGCAAGAGGATAAGACGTGAAAGAATGGGACCTATCAAGTGTGACAGTGGGAAAGTGTGTATGGAACCGGAGGAAATATCAGAGATACTTAATGAATACTTTACTTCAGTATTCACTATGGAAAGGAACCTTTGTGATTCCTTTGTCAAATATGATGGCAGAATATAGTATTAACGGTAAGACTCTTGGCAGTGTGGAGGATCAGATGGATTTTGCTGTCCGAGTCCATAGGACGCCAAAAGCAGCTGCGCAGGTTGACTCTGTAGTTAAGAAGGCGTACGGTGTATTTGTCTTCATCAATCGTGGAATTGAATTTAGAAGCTGAGAGGTAATGTTGCAGCTATATTGGACTCTGTTCAGACCCCACTTGGAGTACTGTGCTCAGTTCTGGTCACCTGACTGCACGAAGGATCTGGAAGCCATAGAAAGTGTGCAGAGGAGATTTACAAGGATGTTGCCTGGATTGGGGAGCATGCCTTATGAAAATAGGTTGAGTGAACTCGGCCTTTTCTTCTTGGAGCGACGGAGGATGAGAGCTGATCTGGCAGAGATGTAGAAGATGATGAGAGGCATTGATCCTGTGGATTGTCACAAGCTTTTCCCCAGGGCTGGAATAGTTGCCACAAGAGGACACAGGTTTAAGGTGCTGGGGAGCAGGTACAGAGGAGATGTCAAGGTTAAGTTTTTTACTCAGGGAGTAGAGCTTGCGTGGAATGGGCTCCCGGCAGCGGTTGTGGAGACGGATACGATAGGGTCTTTTAAGAGATATGTAGATAGGTACATGGAGCTTAGTAAAATAGAGGGCTATAGGTAAACACGAGGAAATCTGCAGATGCTGGAAATTCAAACAACAACACACACAAAATGCTGGTGGAACACAGCAGGCCAGGCAGCATCTATAGGGAGAAGCGCTGTCGACGTTTCGGGCCGAGACCCTTCGTCAGGACTAACCGAAAGTAAGAGATTTGAAAGTAGTGGGGGGAAGGGGAAATGCGAAATGATAGGAGAAGACCGGAGGGGGTGGGATGAAGTTAAGAGCTGAAAAGGTGATTGGCGAAAGTGATACAGAGCTGGAGAAGGGAAAGGATCATGGGACGGGAGGCCTCAGGAGAAAGAAAGGAGGGGTGGGGAGAGCACAAGAGGGAGCTGGAGAACAGGCAAACGACTAAATATGTCAGGGATGGGGTAAGAAGGGGAGGAGGGGCATTAACGGAAGTTAGAGAAGTCAATGTTCATGCCATCAGGTTGGAGGCTACCCAGCCGGTATATAAGGTGTTGTTCCTCCAACCTGAGTTTGGATTCATTTTGACAATAGAGGAGGCCATGGATAGACATATCAGAATGGGAATGGGACGTGGAATTAAAATGTGTGGCCACTGGGAGATCCTGCTTTTGCTGGCGGACCGAGAGTAGGTGATCAGCGAAACGGTCTCCCAGTCTGCGTCGGGTCTCACCAATATATAAAAGGCCACACCGGGAGCACAGGACGCAGTATACCACACCAGCCGACTCACAGGTCAAGTTTCGCCTCATCTGGAATGACTGTCTGGGGCCCTGAATGGTGGTGAGGGAGGAAGTGTAAGGGAAGGTGTAGCACTTGTTCCGTTTACAAGGATAAGTACCAGGAGGGAGATCGGTGGGAAGGGATGGGGGTTGGGGGACGAGTGGACAAGGGAGTCGCGTAGGGAGCGATCCCTGCGAAAAGCAGAAAGAGGGGGGCAGGGAAAAATGTGTTTGTTAGTGGGATCCCGTTGGAGGTGTCGGAAGTGCCTCCCGTCCCACGATCCTTTCCCTTCTCCAACTCTGTATCACTTTCACCAATCACCTTTCCAGCTGTTAGCTTCATCCCACCCCCTCGGTCTTCTCCTATCATTTCACATTTCCCCCTCCCACCACTACTTTCAAATCTCTTACTATCTTTCCTTTCATTTAGTCCTGACGAAGGGTCTCGGCCCGAAACGTCGACAGCGCTTCCCCCTATAGATGCTACCTGGCGTGCTGTGTTCCACCAGCGTTTTGTGTGGGCTATAGGTAAGCCCAGTAATTTCTAAGTATGAACATGTTCGGCACAACTTAGTGAGCCGAAGGGCCTGTATTGTGCTGTTGGTTTTCTATGTTTCTAAACAGCAGCAGTAATGTAACAAGTTTAAATCAAGCCACATGATCATGCTTTTAAGCAGTTAATAAGAATAAATGTTATTATCATTAATAATATATGCATTGTGAAACTGACTGTTTCTGGTACAGCGTACAAAGTGCCGGATGTCATAAATTAAAGAGGCACTTTCAACTGAAAGTAACAGTAAATCAGGGAAAGGGGAACTTGTCTGCACAAGGCACAAGCTTCCATACAACACAGCTAAGTATAGTGTAAACTATCCGCCGATTTTGGGAAACATCTTGCATCGTTTCTTCCTCTTTGAACTCCATGCATGCACATTTTCTACCATCAAAAACAATAGGCTATCGATTGAACAGGGCAAATATTTACAACCCATATTGTAGAATTTAGTTTAGCCGCTAAGCATCCCTCAGTATTTTCTCGTAGCCAAAAGTAGTTGTTTTTTTAAAAAAAAAATCAGTAAACAATCACAAATTGGAAAAGTACAGCGACGCGGGTTTAGACGAACAAAATACAACTGAAGCAGGTAAGCGTATCAATTTTGCAAAAAAAAAACATAACAGTTAAAATGCATGTTCGCGGGACAGCAGTTGGAGGAATTCCATAAATTTGTGTCGAAATGTTGGTTATTTCCCTAGTTTCCGGCACTACAGTAGCTTACGAGGAGCGTTTAGCCTACACACTCTGACTATCAAGGTAAGTTCCCGGTACTGAATACAGATACAGATAGTTTCACGACTCACCAAATAACAGCAACAAAGCGACGGTGATCATGATCTATTTTGTACCGCTTGGACACATCAGCGTTCTGCGCGGAGAGGATTCTGAGACTGCTGTTACTTCCAGGAATGGTTAAGAATATGTCTGCAGAAGGGAGGAGCTGAAAGGAACACGTGACCTTGGACAGACCACGTGGGAGCAGAATTAGGCAATTCGGCGCATTGAGTCTGCACCACCATCCCATCCGGGGTGTTTTATCATAACTATGAAACCCATCCTGCTACTTTATCCGCGGAACCTTTGATTTAGTGACTGGGCAAGAACCAATCAACATCCAAATTAAATATACCCAATATCATGCCGCCTCAACTATGTCAAGCAATGAATTCCACAGAGTAGCCTCTCTATTGTTAAATAAATTGCTGCTTATCTCTGTTCTAACAGATGGATACACTATTGACCTGAAAGGAAATAACAGTGTGACTGTAGCATTACAAGTGCACAGATATATAGAAATATCAGAAGACAAGTAAAAAGATTAAAAAATAAGTTGCATCAAACAGTCTAACAGGAGGGAAATCATCACTTCCTCTGCTATAGGTTCACTTATTATAGACCCTAATAGCCAAGGTAAGAATGACCTCATAGCGCTCTTTGGAGCAGGGCAGTTTTAGCAGTCTATTCCTAGAAGCGCCTCTTTATTCAGCCAAAGTGGCATTTAGAGGGTGGGAAACATTGTCCAGAATTGCTAGGATTTTCCGGAGTGTCCTTCGTTCTTCCACAGGCTCCAGCGTGTCCAGTTTGACTCCAAAACAGAGGCAGCTTTTCTAATCCGTTTGCTGAGCCTGTTGGCATCACACATTTTAATTCTATTTCCCCAACAGACCCACACATAAAAGATTGTACTGTTAAAAGCACGCTGGTAGAACATGTGAAGGAGTGGCTTGCACACTCCAAAGGATCCCCATCTTTTCAAGACGTGGACGCGACTCTGGCCCTTCTTGGGCACAGCGTCTGTATTGGTACTTCACTCACGTCTGTAAACCAGGTGCACACCGAGGTATTTATAGGCCCTCACCACATACAATGGCATGAGAGGGGAACTGGCCAAGGTTGGCTGTAAAGCAGTGGTTCCCAACCTTTTCTATGCCCCACACCCCTAGGAAATGTTTGATTAATGTTTGCACCCCCTACAAAAGTAATATCACATTTGAAGATGAAGAAGTCTAATTTCTAATTTTTGAACCACATACAATACTGCGGGTGAACAACTTGAACTTAAAAAAATAAGCTTTTTACTCAGTGCATAAAATGCAAATATAAATTGAGCAATTAGATTCTAATTTATTCAGAAAAAATTGTAAAGAGTAAAATCAATCCCAATGGTGAACATAAAATTCAATGACTTCTTTGCTCCTGCTTCTCATTCATGATTTTGTCAAAATGGGGAATTTTCTTGCTGACTGCGATCCACAGGTCTGCCTGTAGATTCAGGCGATTCCTAGATTTTGTCTTGATTGACAAAAGAGAACTGAATCCAGATTCACACAAGTATGTTGTTGCAAATGGAGTGAGGACACGGAGTGCTTTTCCAACAAGTCTTGGGAACATATCCAGTGGTGCACACCAAACCTCCTTCAAAGTCTTGCTTTCAAATTGCATTTCAAGAGCTCGATTTGTCGGCAAATAAATAAGATCTTCCTTCAGCTCTTCATCATCTGACATTTTCTCCAAATTGTAGGAATATGGATTTATGATCCATTCTTCTGAAATCTTCAGGTCTCCAGCAGCAAAATATCCATCAAACGATTCTGACAGCATTTCCAAATGAGCCACAATTTCTTCACTCACAGTAGAAGTTATGGATCCAGAATCATCAACCATCTCTTCTAGTGAAGGAAAATTTGAGAGACTGCCTCTTTCCATCCTTCGACGTCAAAGACGTAACTTTTCTTTGAAGGCATTCAACTTTTCACAAGCCTTCAATATGTTTATCCCTTTTCCTTGAAGAGAAACACACAGGCCATTCATACGAGTGAAAATGCCAGCTAAGTAAGGCAGCATTTGGGTGAACTCCTGTGATTCCATTGCCCCAACCAGATCACATTCACGCTCCTCCAGAAAAATTTTGATTTCTTCCCGCAGTTCAAATAAACGGGTTAAAGCTTGTCCTCGTGACAACCAACGGACTTCATGTGTGGAAAAGCCAAACTGAATGCTCACTTCCCAGATCCTCACAAAATGATTTGAAGATGCGATGGTTCAAAGCATGCCCCCGATCCAGTTGATGATCTTCACACAAGTATCAAGGACTTTTTTCAAATTTGGAGGCAATGTTTTTGATGACAAAGCATGCCGATGAAGAAAACAATCGGTAACTTGCAAATCTGGAATCTCCTTTTTCATCAATGCAGAAAAGCCTGATTTATTTCCAAGCATTGCAGGTGCCCCGTTAGTGCACATAGAACCAATGACTTTGATATCTAAATCATGTTTGGCAAAGAAGTCTTTCACCAGCTGCATCACATCCTTTGCAGTTGTGTTTGTTTTCAGATCTTTACAAAAAAAGAAATCTTCCTTCACAGCACCATCATTGACATACCTCACTAATGTGATGAGTTGACTACAACTGGAGACATCAGTTGACTGATCCAACTGAATAGAGATTTTAAGAGGACTAGCTCTGACATCTGAGATGACTTGTCCAAAATATCTTCACTCAAATCACTGATTCAGTTGTGATTGTCATTATTTGACAGAGGCACCTGTTCAAATTTTTTTCTTGCTTCTTTGCCCAGGATAATTGTTGCCATTTTCAGTGCAAATGGCTTGATGAGATCTTTCGCAATTGTATGGGGCTTAATGGATTTGGCCACTTGATATGCCACTTGGTATGAAGCAAGATGTAGTGGGTTTTCAACAGAAATGAAACCTAATTTTGGAAGAGGTCCTTGTGAATCAAAACGAGCTCTTTTGATTTTCAATGACCCAACATCATGTCCTTCAACATCAGTTCCGCCATGCTTGTTCTTGAAGTGCTCTTGAAGCTTGGATGGCTTCAGATTTGAGTTGGAAAACAAAACGCTACAAAGAATGCACTGGTGTTTTTGCAAGCCATCATTTCCTGTTGTGTAAGTGAAACCAAAGCACGCATAGTCATCATTCCATTTCCTTCTTTTTGACATGATGAAGGGTTAATGAAGGGTTAAGGGTAAAGAGAATAATATGAGCTAATATGAGAAAAACTATGTGACTAAGTCAGGGATGACTGCTTTACTCAATCAGACACGCCTATAGCAAAGTATCGCGAGAAATACGCTTTCGAATATTATATTACGATATTATCTGTAGTTACGCCAAGGTAAATCGTCAGGTGGAAATGCTACAGGGACACAACGCAACTTATTAGGCTACTCTCTACTGAGTTTACACACCTATTTCCGATAATTACCGGAGATATGAACTCCCATCACACGATTCAAAGTCCTCTGTGCTAAACATGATAGATGCTCAGCTAACACAATTCAAAATTATCAACGATTCAAGAAAAAAACCTTTTAAGAGAAAAAAAACCTTTGAAATTCAAACATTTCTTTAATGCATTGAGACAAATACAAATGAATGACTTCAGCTGCTTTTCATCAAAATGCGGCTTTTTAAAATTTTATAATTGAATAATTTACCTTCTGTCTGCGGGTTTGGTTTTAACGCGAAGTCGTTACTCGATGGTTGATTCGGGATGTATGAAGATTTTGGCATTATGAGATGATTTTTAACTCCGAGATGTAACCTTCTAGCTAACATTGATGAGAGTCCGCAACTCTGAGGTGTAACTTCCCAGGTAACACTGATGAGACTCCTCAACGCTGACTCGGGCAGCGGGAGACTGGAGTGTGCTTGGGACAAACGTTACTATCACTTCTCAAGGAACACTGGCAGCTTGCTGAGTGATGACTCGTGACTCGTCACTCAAGGGCACAAACCATTCTTTGTCACACCCCCTGAAATTCCATTTCGCACCCCTTGGGGGTGCGGGCACCCCAGGTTGGGAACCCCTGCTGTAAAGGGACACTAGCGGGAAGGATAGAAGAACAGAAATGGCTGGAATTTCTGCGAAAAATGCGGGAAATGCAGGACAGATAATTTCCAAATACGAATATATTTTCGAATGCAAGAAGGACACTACCATGTTTGAGAAGTGAAATCAGAGCCAAAGGAAAAGCAGAAGAGAGATCAGACAATGAAGCCAATGCTAGCAGACAGATAGCGGATAAGGAAGCTTTAAAAACTTGCCGAAGGAAACTAAAAAGGTCAGTAGGAAGGCAAAGATGGATGATGGAAGGAAGCCGGCGACTAATATCAACGAAGGTACTAAACCCTTTTTTATATAAGGGATAAAGAGAGGTAGATATAGGACCAATAGAAAATGACGCTAGAGAAATGCAGAGATGACAGAGGAACTGAATGTCTATTTTACATCAGTCTTCACAGAGGAAGACATCTGCAGTGTACAAGATATTCAAGCGGGTCGCGGAAGTGAAGTATATACTGTGCAAATTATAACTGAGAAGGTGTTCAGGAAGCTTAATAGTAACAGTTAAGATAAATCTCCTAGAAATTATGGAATGCACACCCGGGTTCTGAAGGATGTAGCTGGAGAGATTGCGGAGGCATTAAAGATGATCGTTCAAGAGCAGAAAGATTTTGGTATTGTACCGGATGAATGGAAATTTCCAAATGTTACTTCGCTATTTAAGAAAGATGGGAGGCAGCAGAAAGGAATCTATAGACCTGTTAGCTTGACATGAGTGGTTGGAAAACTGTTGTCATCGATTGTTAGGGATCAGATTACGGAGTAACTGGAGGCATATGACAAGATAGGCCAAAGCCAGCATGGTTTCCTGGAATAAAAATCTTGCTTGAATAACCTAATTTAATTTTTTTGGGGAAATTACAAGCAGGGTTGGCAAAGGAGATGCAGTGGATGTGGTGTAATTGGATTTTCAGAAGGCCTTTGACAAAGTGCCGCACAGGAGGTAGTTCAGCATGATATGAAATTACAGGTAAGTTACTAGCACAGGTGGAGAATTGATTGTTCGGTAGAAGCAGAGAGTGGGAATAAAAGGATCCTGTTCTGGCTGGCTGTCGGTTACAAGTGGAGTTCCAGAGGGATTGGTGTTGGGACCGCTGCTTTTTACGATGTGTCACAATGATTTGCTCTTTGGGATTAATGGATTTGTGTCGAAATTTGCCAATGATACAAAGATAGGTGAAGGAGCCGACAGTACTGTGGAAATATGGAGCCTGCAGAGAGACTTAAATAGTTTAGGGGAATGGGCAAAGAACTGGCAAATGAAATACAGTTTGTAAAGTGAATGCTCATCCACTTTATTGGAAAAGTAAACGGGAAGTCTATTATTTAGATGGAGAGAGAATTCAAAACGCAGACGTGTAAAGAGCCTTGGGAGTCCTTGTGCAGGAAACCCTAAAGGTTAACCTTCACGTTGAGTCGCTAGTGAAGAAGGCGAATGCAATGTTGGCATTCATTTGTAGAGGGATAGCACATAAGAGCACGGATGTTGAGTCTCTGTAAGGCACTCCCGAGACCACAATTGAAGTATTGCGTGAAGTTTTGGGTTTCTTATTTTAGAAAGGATATACTGACATTGGAGAGGATTCAGAGAAGGTTCCGAGAATGATTTCAATTATGAAAGGTTTACTGTATGAGGAACGTCTGGCAGCTCTTGTGCTGTAGTCCCTGGAGCTTAGCAGAATGGGGGCGATCTCATGGAAACATTCCGAATGTTAAACGTCTAAACAGATGAAATATGGCAAAGTTATCTTCCATGGTAGGGGAGTCTATGACAAGAGGGCACAAATTCAAGATTGCAGGACGTCCACTTAGAAAAGAGCTGTGAAGAAATGACCTTAGTCAGAGGGTGATTAGTCTGTAGAATTTCTTGCCAATCACGGCTCTGGAGGACGAATCATTGGGTGCATATACGGCAGAGATAGATTTGTTCTTGATTTTCCAGGTCATCAAAGGGTATGGGGAGAACGCAGGTCTGTTGGGATGACTGGAATTGTGATGATTGGATCAGCCATGATTGAATGCTGGAGTAGATTCGATGGGCCGAATGGCCTGCTTCTGCTCCTATAGCTTATGGTCTTCCTTGTCTTTACCATCAACAGTAACAAGGAACAGTGCAATCTGAGTCTTCCTTAAGTCCATCACCATCTCTTTTGCCTAACTGTTGAGCTTCAGCTGATTCAGCTTGCAGCATTTAACAACGTCTCCACCAGTGCCCTGAATTCATCGTCCCGTCCTCCCTTTATACATTCAACTTCGTGCGGAGCCATCACAGAATCTCCACAGATGACATGACTCAGTGTTGTATCTAAAGTCTGAGGTATACAAGGTAAACAGGAAGGTAGCCAATACAGTCCTCTGTGGGGCCATGTGCTGCGCAGAGCCATATCTGACATCCAGCTCTATAACCGCACAAACGGTGGTCTGACAGTCATTATCCAGGATGTAATGGAAGTGCTAACATACATTGAACGGAAGATTTTCCCCCAGCAATGAGGGCTGGATGGTATTGAAGATACTTGAGAAAAAAATCAAAAATAAGATCCTCACAGTGCTGCCGTGCTTATCCAAATGGGAGTAGCCTCTGTTCAGCAGGTAGGTGACACCATCGTCGACTTCAGTGTGTTCCAGGTTGGCAAACGGCAGCGGATCGAGGACTGATCTGACGAGGGCTCGGAAGTGAGCTAGGACCAGCCTCTCTAGTGTCTGCATGATGTGTGAGGTCATGGCCTCTGGACGGCAGTCATTCAAAAATTTCGGTTGGCCTTCCGTGGGTACTGGGACCCCACATGATGTTTTCCACAGTCGAGACCCTTTCCAGGCAGAGACTCAGATTGAAAATGCGCTGGAGAACTCCACACAGCTGATCGGCACACTCCTTCAGAACCTTGAGGTTCACCCCATCCGGTCCCAATGCTTTGCCGTGTCTGAGTTTCGCCAGAGCACTTCTCACCTACTCAGTAATGTGGGTTGGTCCAAGGAGTTTGGGGAACTGGTAGAAGGTGGGGTTGGGGGAGGTGGAGTTCAGGAAGATATAAGTTGGTATGTGGAGGTGTGAATAGGTGGTTCAGGGCAAGGAGGGTACCTAGACAGTGCTGTTGATCAATGTGTTGAACTAAAGGCGGTAGGAGGGAAGAGGGGAGGCGTTGGTGCCGAAGGAGCATTTTGTGCTTCGACACCTGGATTGGTGTGCTAATGGGAGTGTGGACAAGAGCGCAATTGTCAAACTTATTGAGAATAGGTCTTCTGCCTCCTTCAATTCTTAATAATTGTAATTTTATAGACCTGCACTGCAATTCTAACTCAGGAGTACCCTATCACTACTACATTCTGTTTATTTCCCATTCCTCTCAGAGTCACAGAGGCAGACTCAAGTGCCAGAGATTCAGTTGCTGCTGCTGTGGATCGTCCCTCCTCCCGCAACAGTATCGAAAGTGGTAGACTTATTAATAAGGGTAATGACCAGAAGGGTAGTCTGCACGCCTTCAATTTCTTATCCCTCTCTGCTACGTGGCTTCTGCAGAATAGCGGAGACTACAACTCTTTAGCTCCTATTTATCACATCTTCATTCTCCGATACGAGACAAAGGTCAGTAAGATTGAGTTGCAGTTCCTTAACACATTTGTCAGGAGCTGCAGCTGGATTCAAATCGTGGAGCTTTAATTATATTATATAACATTTAACTTCGAGAGTTCAGACTTATAAATATGAATCAGGTCTGCAGCTGAGATATGGGAGGTTAGTCACTGAATGAGGGTGATTTAATCGAAGTAAAATCATTGAAACGGGACAGAGCTTCTCGTGACATAGAGGGAGACCATTCAATCAGTTTATTCTGTCAGAGTAATTTCATATATCATTGTTTCCCATTTTCCCAATGACATATTATCTCAGCAAAATCCGACTGGTCCAAAGTGCTCCGATGGACACGAAGAACACTTTTACAGTTATTAATAAATCTATACTGAATTTCCAATAGATATAGGAGTATAGTTTATCATCCGCTGTGAGCTGTGTCGGAAACAGTGTTGAGATGTGGCAGCATTACAGTCGAAAACTTAGAAAATATAATACAAATTACAAAGAAAAGTAAATAAATCAATAGAGCAAATGAGAAACGGTAGTGCAGTGTTCATGGTTTCTTGGACCATTCAGAAATCGGACGGCAGTGTCGTCATGCTCCTGTAAGTTTTCTTTGATGGCTGTGATGCGAAAAGGGCACTTATCGGATGACGAGGGCCCTTAATGACGGATGCATCCTCCTTGAAGCACCGCATTTTCTGGAGTTTCACCGTTCTCAAGCGGCAGTGTGAGTTTTTTTCCCCGGATGTTCCATTCTCCCGCATCTCAAAGCATTTGGGACATGAATATTAACCGCCCCCTGTACTTGCGAAGAGTGTTGCTAAGTCGTGGGATCAGGAAGGAAGATATGAAATTTGCCAGGGATGCGTGTAGGTGGGAATTTAATCGTCGGCAGTGACTCGGCGGGCCAAAGGTCCTGTGCCATGATTTATCTCTCCATACCATGCATCAGAGAATCAGGATGATGGGTCCAGCCCGAGCATACCGACCATAGAATTCATATCTGTCCTGATGCCATTCACGAGCAAGCAGTCTGAGGGCTTCCACATGGTATTGTTTGGTGCTGATCATGATATTTCTTAAACGTCGCGAGAATATTTATTTGTTCCACCCCATCAGGCATTCAAAGTAAATTTCAAAAAAACAAAAAATCCCACAATACAACCAATAAGAAAGCTGCACCCAACGAAGCACCGACAAATAAACAAGAAAAGAGAATCAAATGTGTACCTCGCTATCAGGTGTGGATAAACGTGCCAGTCGAGAGTCACCCGTTGAACAATAACAGATGGTAAGCTGCAACTGCATGTTAGATGAAAGGGGTTTTACTTTATGCCAGGTGGGGAAAAAAGAGCAAAAACTGCCCAGAGTTGTGAAGAATAAAAGTATTTGCAAATAGACAAATGAAGTGATACATGAATGTACATAAATATACAGAGGCTTTCTCTACGATACACTTGGTTGTTAACTTTCAATATATTATTCACCAACCGTCAGATCCACCCTCTCGGCAAAGCTAGACTGCCTGCGTAGGATGTAGTGCACCTGCTCCCACTAATCCAGGTATTATTTTAGGATGACCAAACTGTCCATCAGGTCTTTGGAGGCCGGACTGCCGTCTACAAACCAATGTAAATCTGTGAATGAAAATAAATGAAACTATTTTGAAATGCCTGTGTCTAGAATCCTTATTTTTATGAGTTATAATCCTGCAGAGCACGTTAACTGAAGGGTTTGTATTGATTACACAAGCCAGCGATTGTTTTACGGTTGGGGCGTGTAAATGCTGAACTCCCGAGAACTGCAGAATGGGAGGGCAAAGTGTGCGGAATACAGGGGAAATTAGAACAGCGACAGAACAAGGGGAACTAACCGGGCAAAGGAGCAAGTTTAACGGGAGGATTAGCATTGCCAAACTGTTTGGCCTGCTCTTCTAGATTGCACTAGATGGGCAATCCAGAGAGTCAGTTTGCCATGACGTTGTGCTGTCCTGCCTAATGACGAATGTTCAACCGGATCCGTTGTAGAATCAGGTATCATCTCATGGTGCGGGAGTTGTGGTCATTCCTGGAGTGGAGCTAGGTGAGACCTTGGTCTTCAGGATGAATACTCCACCTAACAGGTAGTAATTGAGTGTCTCGAAGGCCCTTTTATGGCAGGAGCTTCCTTATCAACAGTGGAACACCTTGTCTTCCGTGGTAACAGCTATAAACTAAAGCGCAATACAGGTGGTTCTTCTCCTTCCTTCATCTGGGCGGGACGGCTCCAATCCCCACTGCTGAGGCGCCGACTTAGATGGTGAATGATTTGATGAAGTCTGGGTTGATGAGGTCCAGCCGGGAACACAAATTCTCCTTCAGTCGCAAAGACTTCCTCACATTCTATAGTCCACCGGAACGATTCTTTGTAGATTTCAGAGTCGCTTCTGTTAGTAGGACCGGCAAGCTGGCAAACTGAAGGATAACACGGCGATACCACTGACTAGCCCCAGGAAGGGCTGGACCTGTTTCTTCGCGTGGGGCCGGGGACTATTTGTGATGGCCTCCACCTTGTTGACAAGTGACTGAACTAGTCCTTGCCCTAGATGCTAGTCCAGGTACCGTGTCCTAACGCGGGCCCACTTTATTTGACATCTTTACCCAGCTGTGTCCATTTACCCCAAAGCAATTGTAATCGCGTCAGAGAGTCGTATAATTATATAGCACCGAACGAGACCCTTGACCTAACTCGTCCGTGCGGACGGAGAAATCTATCCATTCTCGTCCCATCAGACTAGATTGTCTTTGTAAAGATTTATTTGCATACAGAACTCTAACTGAAGTTTAAAATGTTAATTGTAGCCGATTCCAGAACTTGCTTTGGCATCTCAATACATGTTACCATTCGCGTCTGACTGACTGCGTTTCCTCTTGCGTGCATTATAACATTTCCATCTGAGTTTACATCTATGTTTTACGTAACAACAGGAAGAAAAAGACTGCAAAGATGTACCAGATCTACGTCCCTCGTGCATTCATAAACCTCTACAAGGTCACTCATGCTCCTAGCTTCCTGGTGAACAGTCCCAACCGATCCAGTCGCCGTTCATAATTGAATGCATCCGGTCCGTGTAAAATCCTCGTGAAGGTCCTCTTCCATCGTTCCAGTTTTGTGACATTTTTTTGGATTTCGGATTTCAGGACAGAGGAATATTTCAAGTAGACCGGAATCCGCTATGGTCGTTGAATTTTATTAAAATTAATCTCATATCGTCATTTTATATCCGCCTGCGCCATATCTGTTGAACCGGATCCAGTAATAACAAAGGATATTGTCTTAAAAAATGACGATGCTGGTCGTTCAAGAATTGAGAAATCCCGCCATGTAGCGGTAATGATTATTCACTACAGCAAGTGTTGCCACACGTGCAGAGGAAATATGTCAGAAATGTTCAGCGTGTGTGTTATGCATTATAAATATTGGGAAACATTGGGTCAAATATTGGACTGCAAAATAAATGCACGATGTGCAGGAACACTCGTTAGGTCATGCAGAATTGCAGTTCGAAGGTCCTCCGTCAGAGCAGGGGAGGACAACTGAATAGTGTTTTAAAAAAATATTGCAGGTAGTAGGGAGGCCTAAAACGAGCGTGATCTCAGCTCTGGGGTGAGAAATAATTGCGTAAGGATAATGTGCCATGTGCAATATGGTAACTGAGGGGGTGGGGGTGGGAAGTGGTTGAGCATTTCCCTGTAACAAACACAAAATGCTGGAAAAACCCGGAAGGACAGGCAGTTTAGATGTAAAAGAGTAAACAATTAACGTTACAGGCCGGTACCCTTCATCAGGATTGAAAAAAAAAGTGAGGTTGGAGAAAGAAGGGTAGGGGGAGAGAAAGAAGTACCAGGTGATAGGTGAAACTGGGAGAGGGGAGGGGTGTAGTAAAAAGCTGGGAAGTTGATAGGTGAATGGGATAAAGGGCTAGTGGGGGGAAGATGAAAGGAGACAGCAGAAAGTCATGGAAGAAAAGGGAGGGGAAGAGCACCACAGGGAGGGGATAGGCAGGTACAGATATATGATGAAAGAGGGACACGGGAAGGAGAATGCCGAATGGGGTGGTGGCGGGGTGTGGCAGTTAACAAGAGTTCTAGAAATCGATGTTCATGCCATCAGGTTGGAGGCTACGCAGACGGAATATCAGGTTTTGCTACTCGAACCTGAGTGTGGCCTCATCGCGGCCGTAGAGCAGGCAATGGACTTACAATGACGGAATGGGAAGGAGAATTGAAATGAGTGGCCACCGGAACATTGTCTAATGAAGAGGGAACACAAAAATAAGCCCTATGTCATATCCATCCGCTTACCACTACGGGCGAGGCGGTGGTGAGTGATTTAATAGAGTCATGCATTTACTGTCTGAGTTCAGTTGGTTAGGACGGCCAACACCCAGCTGCACGATGGTATATATAGACCGAGGAGTCGGAGTTTGTTCACCAACTCCCAGTTTATATATTTAGGGATGACACAGAGTCGGAAGATGTGAAGACTCTACAGCTTGCGTTAAGAAATAGCAAGGCAAGAAATAGCAAGACCCTGATGGCAGTTCTATACATGCCTCCAAACAGCAGCCGGGATGTGGATTACAAGTTACAGCAGGAAATAGAAAATGCGTGTCAGAAGGGCGATGTCACGATAATGGTAGGGGATTTTATCATGAAAGTGGACTGGGAAACCAGCTCAGTATTAGACAACAAGAGAAAGAATTTGTAGAATGTCTACGGATAGATTTTCAGAACAGCTTGCTGTTGAGCCCACTGGAGATCGGCTGTGCTGGATTGGGTGTTGTGCAATGATCCGGAGTTGCTAAGAGAGCTTAATGTAAAGAAACCCTTGGGGAACAGTGATCACAGTATGATCGAATTCACTTTGAAATTTGTGAAGGAGAAACTAAATTCCAATATGTCGGTGTTTCAGTGGAATCAAATAAATTAAAATGGCATAAGAGTGGAACTGGCCAATGTTGACTGGAAAGGGACACTAGCAGGAAGGTCAGCAGAGCAGCAATGGCTGGAGTTTCTTCACGAAATGAGGTAACTGATAGACAGATATATTCCAAAGAAGAAGAAACTTTCGAATGAAAGAAGGAAACTATCGTGGCGGGCAATTAAGGTCAGAGCCAAAGTAAAAGAAAAAGTGGGGACACACAAGGAAGCCAAAGTGCAGAGATGTAACCACATGAAACCCTGAACAATCTCAGTAAAGACAAGAAAAAACAAAAAAATAGAATGAACGAAAGACTGGATAGAACAGGATGGGCACCAACTAATGTGCAAAAACAAAGTGAACTGCGCAAATACATAAAGAACGTGAATTGATCATGATAATAACAATAATAATGATAAAACAAAGTTCACACAACCAAAGCTAAACGAAAACACAAACCAGAAAAATAAAATCATCAGTATAGAAGAAACGGTTGACCAATGGAAGTGTATAACCCTCCATGCAATATATCAGCACGGTCTGAACAGACGAGATGTCAACAAGAACGTGCCGAATACCCGGCACACAGACAGAGACCTTGTCACAGAAAGAGAATGGTTTCTTACGAGCAATACAGGATCAGTGTTCACGCACACACAAAGGGAATATACACAATTGAAGACCAACACATTGAAGGTGATAAATGCAGAAAATACCAAGGTAAACAAGAAGCAATCCGACACACGATATGTTCCTGCAGCAATTTATTTCAATCTGATTACTTACACAGACACAATCAAGTGGCAAACGTCATTAAGGAAAAGCTTACTTTAAAATACAAACTCAAAAAGAAATAAAATTTTAATAAACATTGCTACAGCGGTATGAAAGTTATCAACGGTTGAATTTAATATAGAGAATATACACGTTATACAACTTGAAATCCTTCCTTTTCGCAGACATCCAGGAAATAGAGGAAAACGCAAAAATTGAAGGACAGAAAATGTTACAACCCCAAAACTCTCCTCCCGCCTACCATATCCAAGCAGCAGCATAAGTTTCAGCCCTCCCGCCTCCCTCCACTTGCTCCAGATAAAGAATCAACCGTAGACCAGCAACCATGAAAGCAAATCTTCATCGGCGAGTAATCGTGTCGGCCTCTGGGCCGCACCCCTTTGGCGCATATCTTCCAGGCCGCACCTGGAGACATCAAAAAGTCAGGCCGATCTGCGAGATCCGAAAGCGAGAATCCACTGCACGTGAGGAAGTAGCTTGATTTGGAACAGTAGATCACCGTCTCCGGGACGATGCCAGCCGCCTTGAAAAAAAAAGACAAACACTTGAGAAGAGATGACTTCACCTGTTTCATTCAGGTCCAGAAAAACCATTGGACATATTTTTAGCTCCTTCTACTTCTGTTGCAGTGAGGATGGCAAAATATAATTCAAATGTGGAATTATGTATGAGAGTGTTGAATATTGGGACGGAATCCAAGACTACGAATAGTTAACTTTTCCGAAAATTTTCTATATTTCCCATTAAGAGGGAACACAGAGGTAACCTCGCCTGAGAAATAATGAATGGAAGGCGACCTCATCAGCCCGGTAACCGCATCGCAAATAGACATAAATTTGGCTTGGTGCTGTGTGTTGCAAGGAATGCCAGTAGAGTAAGATGAAAATTGCCCATTACAAACATTGTCTTGATTGGCACCTTAACTCCTGGCAAACTGGAACAAACGGACGTAAGACCATAAGATATAGGTACAGAACTAGATCAATCAACCCTTCGAGTCTGGTCCGCCATTTCTTTATGGCTAATCCCGGTCCCACTCAACCCCATACACCTGCCTTCTCGCCATATCCTTTGATGCCTTGACCAATCGGGAAACTGTTTACAGCAGCTTTAAATATACACACCTCCACCGCAGTCCGTGGCTGAGTATTCTGCAGATTCAGTATTCTGGCTAAAACAGAGTACTCCCCTTACCTCTGTTCTAATAGTACCCTCCTCACCTCTGCCCTCAAAATGTCACTCGTCACTTTTAAGGCAGTAGCATCTAGTTCTGAAGTCCCCCAACACAGGGAACATACCCCTCCTTGTCCTTTCACACTTGGTAGGTTTCAATGAGATTCACCCGCATTCTTCTTAATTCCAGTGAATACAGGCCCAAAGCTGCCAAGCGATGCTCATATGCTGAACCCTTCATTCCCGTGAACCTCCTTTGCACTCACTCCAATGGCAACACATCCTTTTTGAGATACGGGGGGCCAAAACTGTTGACAATGCCATAAGTCCGGTCTGCCGAGTGCTTTATAAAACTTCGTTTTATCTCCTTGCTTTTCCATTCTCTTGAAATAAATGATAACATTGCATTTGCATTCTTTACCATATAGTCAACCTGCAAATGAACCTTCTGCGAGTTCTACACGAGGACTCCCATGTCTCTCTGCATCTCTGACGATTGAAATTTCTCCCAGTTTAGATAATAGTCTGCTTTATTGTTCCTTTTACCAAAATGCATTATCGTAGATTTCCTAACATTGTATTCAATCTCCCATTTTTTTTGCTCATTTATCCAATTTGCTTAAGTTCTGCGGCAATCGCATTACCTCCTTAGCAATACCTACTGTTCTACCTATCATTGTCTCCTATGCAAACTTGGCGACAAAACCAACAATTCCATTATCTGTCAGCCATTCCTCTGTCCAGGCCAATAGGTTTCCTGTAACGCCATAGAAATTCATCTGTTTAAGCAGCCTCATGTGTGGCAGCTTATCAAGTGCCTTCTAAAACCTCAAGTAAATGACATCCACTGCCTCTCCTTTGTGCAACCTGCCGGTTTCTTCCTCGAAGAACTCTAACAGATGTGTCAGGCAATATTTCTCTTGACAGAAACCACGCTGGCTTTGATTTATTTTATCATTATTGCCCAAGTACTCCGAAATCTTATCCTTACTAATAGAATCCAACACATTCTCAACCACCGAGTTTAGGATAACTGTTATATATTCCTTCCTTTAGCCTTCCTCCTATCTTAAGGAGTGAAGTGACACTGAAATCTTCCAATCCTCCGATACCATGCCACAATGAAGTGATTCTTGAAACATCATGACCAATGTATCGACTATCTGTTCAGCAAAAACTCTCAGGTGCCTGGGATGTAGTCCATCTGGTCCAGGTGACTGATCCAACTAAGACCTTTCAGTTGGTCATGCACGTTTTCGTTCGTATTAGCAATGGCACTCACTCCTGCTCTCTGACACTCACAGACCTCTGGCACACTGCTAGTGTCTTCCACAGTGAAGACCGATGTTCAGTACTCAGTAGGTTCTTACACCATTTCTTTGTCTGCCATTACTACGTCTCCAGCATCATTTTCCAGTGGTCCAACATCACCTGTCATTTTTCTTTTACTCTTTACATAACTGAAAATAACTTTCAGTATCGACCGTGGTTAGTTTGCCTTCATATTTTATCATTTTCCTTCATATAGCTTTTCCAGTTGCCCTTCGTTGGATTTTAACAGCTTCCCAATCATTAGACTTTCCATTCACTTTTTCTACCTTATACTCCAAAGATTATTACTTAAAGTAAAAAATCATGGGATTGGGGATAATATTCTGGCATGGGTGGAGGATTGGCTTTCTAACAGAAAACAGAGAGTTGGGATAAATGGTTTATTCTCAGACTGGCAGTTGGTGACTAGTGGTGTTCCGCAGGGGTCGGTGTTGGGACCCCAACTCTTTACAATCTATATTAATGATTTGGAGAAAGGGACTAAGTGCAACGTATCGAAGTTTGCTGATGACACAAAGATGGGAGGGAGTGTAATGAGTGCGGAGGACATTGAAAGCCTGCAGGGGGACATAGATAGGCTGAGTGATTGGGCAGACATTTGGCAGATGAAATATAATACCGACAAGTATGAGGTCTTGCACTTTGGCAGGAAAAATAATAGAGCAAGTTATTATCTAAATGGAGAGAAACTGGAAAGTGCTTCTTTGCAAAGGGATCTGGGGGTCCTGGTGCAGGAAACACAAAAAGTTAGTATGCAAGTGCAGCTGGTGGTCAAGAAGGCCAATGGAATGCTGGCTTTTATTGCTAGGGGGATGGAGTATAAGAACAGGGAGGTCTTACTGCAGTTGTTCCGGGTATTGATGAGACCACACCTGGAGTACTGCGTGCAGTTCTGGCGTCCATATTTAAGAAAGGACATACTGGCTCTAGAGGCAGTGCAGAGAAGTTTCACTAGGTTAATTCCGGGGATGGGTGGGTTGATGTATGATGAGAGGTTGAGTAGATTGGGACTCTACTCATTGGAGTTCCGAAGAATGAGAGGCGATCTTATTGAAACATATAAGATTGTGAAGGGGCTTGATCGGGTGGATGCGGGGAGAATGTTCCCAATGATGGGTGAAACTAGGACTAGGGGGCATAATCTTAAAATAAGGGGATGCCGTTCCAGGACTGAGATGCGGAGAAATTTCTTCACTCAGAGGGTAGTGGGGCTGTGGAATTTACTGCCCCAGAGAGCTGTGGAAGCTTCTACACTCAATAAATTCAAAACGGAGATAGACATTTTCCTGGATAAAAATGGCATTAGGGGATACGGTGAGCGAGCAGGTAAGTGGACATGAGGCTAGGTTTAGATCAGCCATGTGATCTCCTGGACCAGTTTTCGATAGCCTGGATGGGTCGGAGAGGAATTTTCCAGATTTTTTCTCCTCAATTGGCAACTTGGTTTTTTTCCCCCCGGGTGATCACATGGGTTTGGGCGGGATGAATAATAAAATAAAATGGGCGGCATGGTGCCCTGTTGGTTGACACTGTTGCCTTGTGGGATTCGGTGAAAACTAGAGTTAAGATTGGATCAGCCATGATCTTGTTGAATGGCGGAGCAGGCTTGAGGGGCCGATTGGCCTACTCCTGCTCCTATCTCTTATGTTCTTATGTTCTTATACCCTTTTCCTTGGCTTTTACACAGTCTTTAACTTCTCTTGTCAGCCAGGGTTGTCTACTCCTGCTATTTGAGAACTTATTCCTCTGTGGGGCCTATTTATCCTGCGCCTTGTAAACTATTTCCAGAAACGTCAGACCTCTCTGTTCTGCCGTCATCCCCACCATTATCCTCCTCCAATCAGTCTGGGCAAGGCCGAACTCATGCCTCCTTTGTTCCCTTTATTCTATTGCAATACTGATACGTGTGACTTATGCACCTCCCTCTCAAATTACAGAATGAATTCAATCATAATGTAATCACTTTTTCCTAAGTCAACACGAGTGAATCTGCAGATGCTGGAAATAAATAAAAAACACAAAATGCTGGCAGGACTCAGCAGGCCAGCCAGTATCTATGGGAGGCGGTAGTGACGACGTTTCGGACCGAAACCCTTCATCAGGAGTCAGTTCCTAAGTTGTTCCTTTACGTTAAGCTTTCTAATATGATCTGGGTTATTACAGACTATCCAATCTAAAGTAGCCTTTTCCCAAGTAGGTACACGCACAAACTGCTATTTAAAAGACATTTCGGAAGTTCTCAATAAATGTCCTCTCTTGCAATCTGACACCAACCTGATTTTCCCAGTCGCCTTGCATTCTGAAGTACGCCATTCGCCCTCTTGACTTTTCCCTCTGAGGTACAATTTAACTCTGGGTCAGTCACCCATTAGGCTTGTGATGACTACATTCCTGCAGCTCCCCTTCACTTTCCCTAACAAGCCGGAGGTCATCGAACTGCAGTTCCATTTCCTGAACATGGTCTCTAAGGAGTTGCATCTAGATGCACCTGGTGGATATGTGACCATGGAGGAGATTGGTTGTCTCCCGGAAATTCCAAAGCTGACACCCAGAACAGAACACTGGCCCTGCAGGCATACCCCTAATCTCTTCAGAGTTAAATGAGAGAAAAATAAATAGGAAATAAGGAATGAACGTACCAACAGCCCATTGTCCCTTCTACAGCATGATATCTGCAGAGACCGTTCTATCATCCCCTTGGGGTCCAAAGCGTTCTTTCTTGCCCTGAGGAGGATGTTCAAATTCGTCAGTGCATCGGTTGGACCTCCTTCTATCAGTTAATGGTTGAAAAGCAATCTACCGACAAATGAGCGGTTGCAACAAGCGGTAACAACAAACTGTTCATAGTCGGACTGGAATATTTCTACGGGCGCAGCGAAAGCGCAGCGGTTAGCGGGGCTGTTTTACAGATTGGAGGGGTCTGTTCCGCGCTGCATCATGGAATAAATAAAGTAAATAAAAACGCCTGTCGTCTGAGCGCTTTCAATGTCAATTACAGATGTAGATCGTTAAGCGAGCGCAGCTTTGTTGTGTTAAAATCAAAGTGGAAGCAGCTTTTATCACGAGCACCTGAACGTTACCTAATACAATGATCAAACCTAAACTGTTGGCCTCAGGGCATTATCGAAACAAAGGCAAGAACATTGAACAAGTTAAGATTTAGAACGAGACGGAGATAATCCCACTAATTATTGCAACAGGGAGTTTTTCAGTTAAGGGAAGCATATACAGTACTGTAATGTTCCGGTTTATTGGACAATATCCAACACGTTTCAGATATTAACGGTAGTCACCTTACAAATACAGAGAACTATCTACACACTTTATCCCTGCTGTGGGAGATCGGTCACCATAAAAAACGATACTGCGCATCACTTCCTACAGATGGCGCAACTTTACAAGTCAAGCAATAAGCATCGCATCGCTCACATACATGCATAGATACATACACACACGCGCGCGCGCACACACACACACACACACACACACACACACACACACACACACACACACACACACACACACACACATACATATCGCTGGAAGAAACCTACTGAACAGCTTGAAGATAAATAGCCAATTTTCTAAAAGCAAGGACGAAAATTATAAATTATAACTGAAGGAGGATTTTCAACTCACTCTTTGTTTTTTCGACCGTGGCACTACATTACGATCAGCAACTGTACAAAATTAAAATAAAGACATCAATGTTTAAAACAGTACATTCAACATTTATAAAAACGTGATTCGATGCGCCTGTTGATGTTTTCAATTAACCCACAAGGCTTCGTGCGTATTTTGAAGGAGGAAAGAAACGTGAACACCCCAAAGAAAGGAAGTGCGAAGAAGAGGCAGACAGAGCCGGAGGTCAGAATTGAACTGTGAACAAATGTGAGGTAGCTACGTTTCGGGGTAGTTCACTCCGTCGTGAACAGCTGTCTGGTCTATTTGAGAACCTCTGAGTGCTGTGCGTGGGCGAGGTTACATATCAGCTGAAATTTGTCATAAAACATGCGAACAGAATAAGGCTATTCGGCTTCTCTCAGCTGCATCATAATTCGGTCAAGGCTGATTTATTTTTCTGACCAATCACATTCTCCTTTCACTCCGTAACATCTGAAGCCCTTACTAATGAACAACCTTCCAAGCTCACCGTTACCTATAGCCAATGACTTGGTCTCTAGCCGTCCTTGGCAAAGAATTCTGACGTCCTTGGCAAAGAATTCTGAAGATTCACCACCCAATGCATAAAAAATCCATTCTCACCTCTATACAATTCCCTGCAGTGGTTCCTCTCTGCTACACCTTTGCCCATGTTTCTAATCTATCCAAGTCCTCCTGCAGTCTTCTTATTGCCTCGCATCGCCTGCCCTTTCATCTATTTCCCTCCCTTCCGCAGACATTATCTCAAAGCCACCAGTTCCGCTATCAATATTAACGAATAACGTGAAAAGAAATGGTTCCAACAGCAAGCACTGTGGTACACCAACATTCACCGGCAGTCAACTAGAAACTTCTTACTGCCCGTTGCGCTGCTGGTGTTTAGTGCAGCTACGAAGATCCTGTATCTTTCTCTGTCTTTGGCCATCTTTTCTGCTGTGCCCCAGATGTGGTTCAGTATTCAGTCGCACACAGATATAGAAGGATTCTTCATTACTGTTTCCGAAAAAATTGCTTTGACCAATCAAGGTTGTTAGCAATGAGCTGAACCCCTGGACCTGGTGGACAGGTGGACCAGTGTTAATCTGGCCCCTATCATTTGACCTGTAAGGCAAAGGTGACGCTACCAAGAGCCAAAGCATAAAGCGCTAACTCCAGATAAAATAGGTATCCGGATTGTTGATGCACACAATCATCCAAATCCCATGACAAGGTTTTGATTCTCTTGGAGGATCCAACCAGAAAAAGGTCCCGATGTTTGTCTCTTACCAGTCAGCTAATGTTTATTTATTTATGTCTGTGTTAGAGCGCGGCGTAGGACCCTTGGTACATGCCATCCTTTCACGGGTATTACGTTAAGTACCTTGTCAACGGCCCTCTGAAAATTCAAGTAAACACTACCCCCTGAATCTCCTTTGTCTATCCAGCAGGTTATTTCCTCAAATAATTCCTATAGGATTGTCACGGAAGATTTCCCCGAAGGAAACCATGCTGACTTCCGGGATCGGTCTGATGAGCAAACACGACTATCTTCCTCGGGAGTAAATATTTAGGTTTAGGTGAGGAACCATTTCTGCATGTAATACTCACGTTCGGCATCAGAAAGGAACATATAATTTTAGTTAAGTGTATACAGGCCACTCTTTAATCAGACCTACAGGTTATTTGAAACAACTCTTAAAAAACAAGAACTAACCGAGGGAATTGTTGGGATGCCTTTAATTTATTTGGGACATCATGCCGCTTAATTAGGTCAAAGCGTAGTGGCCACGATGTGTCCCAGCTAAGCAGAACCCAGTGCATTTGTATTTCTACTACAACTTTCTTGTATCAAAGAACAACATATTTCTATCGCTATTTCTGACAGCCCAATAAATCTGTTAGCTCTCTGCATGTTGTTCAAAAGGACAACAAAAGCCAGTGGAACTTCACCGTGTCTCAGACTCTACATGCAACAACCCATTCAATACTGTATTCTTCGACAGAATGTTAGTATTTATGCATTGTTTTTAGAAGCGGAAATGCTCTCTGTTTACACATTGCAAACTATAGCCAACCATGTTCTATCCCACTCTATTCGTCAAAACAAAACTTCAGGAATCCCTTTACTATCCTCACAGCTGCTCTCATTTCCACTTCCAATGCGAGCTATTACATCCCTTTTCGATTATTTTGAACAGATCTGAATCAGAATACCAACAAGCTGTCAAAAAGCAACATCAATGAAGTGTGCATAACGCTTCGGTAGTGACATTTTATCGTAGCACAGCCTTCGGTACCGGGTTCGATCTCGTATTCCAGCACTGTCTTTGGCAATTTCAACACCCCACCACTACTCCCATGCTTCAATATCCTCCCACATTTCATTTTAACAGCAAGGGGCACCGTAAATCCCTCTCATTTGCTTGGACTTATATTTATGTAAGCGTGGAATAATGTAGATTCTACAATTCAGCAAAAGGGGGCGGGACACAAACACTCAGCAGCTCCTTCAGTGACAATGGAAATGGAAAGAAGGTCAACATTTCAGATCAGATTCATTCCCACAGGTGCCGACGGACCTCCTGAGTGATTCTAGCATTTTCCTTAAGTCCTTTGTTGCGCATTATGTGTGACCTGCGTCTTCTGTTCCCCCAGGCTTCTAATTGAGTGTCAGACATACAATTTCTGTAGTATTCGGCGCCTTCTGCTGAGAGAGCACAAGGCTGATTCCTGGTATTGGATTCTGAACAGAGTTCATAGCGTACTCACAAGATTGCGAGCAAGTTGCAAAGTCACTTTCATTCTATTAACATTACATGCTCTCTGTACTTCATGGAATGACAATAAAATATAATTAAGATCTCGTGACAAGCTAGGGTGTCACAATACTTACTTACGATATTGTCATTGGGACCGAACTTACGAGGCGGAGCGGCCCTGAAAGGAATATAAATTTGCAAGTCATCTTATTTTATTTGGGAAATACTGCAAAGATACTGATGGTGGCGGGAAAGAAATTGTAGGAGATCTATCTGGTTGACACGTGGACTGCACGATTAGTGAGCTGTACCCAACAGGACAAGTGTGATTAAACGAGAATAACGTGTAATTGTGAACTTTAGCTGTAGAATGGAAGTGCAGTGTATTTTACAGACGGCGAATGATTTAACTGTGTCACTGTTTGGCGTGTTCGAAATCAGCCTGTGACTATGATACAATGCAAAGAGTTGGAGTGCAGATGTTGTCCAGACAGGCATGAGAGATGGGAAGGGCAAATGTGTGGCAGTCCCTGTCACCACCCAGGTTTCACCATAGACGATGCGGCAGGTAGTGACATACTGTTTACATTAGTAACTAACAGAAGCTTATTATTTGCGAATTTATTTGTGGCAATGTGTAACTTGTATGTGTCGTGCGTGAGTTACAGTATAGGTACTGTACTGTGTATCTTGGTCCGGAAGAACATTGTTTCCTTTGGCGGTATACATGTACATGGTTGAAATGACAATAAACTTGAACTTGAACTTGAGCTTGGGATGACACAGGGAATACTCTCAACATTCGCAAGTAAGGCACAGACAATTCTGACTTCAGTGAATCCATATAAGACCTTCATTGCTTTCAAAACTAGAATTGAATGAGGAAACCCCATGACGGCCAGAGGTGAACTATATCAGATAGAGGCGGGAAGTGGATTTGGAAAGATTGTGGTTTGAAAAGTGGAACAAGAGGAAGAGGTCAACTGGTATTAAGAGGAAAACGTGGAGGAAAATGTATCATCAATGAAAGGTGAATGTACATTCAGATCCCGCCAAGGAGTGGAAAAAAAACACAAAAATAAAAAAAAAAACTGGGAAGAGAAATATTGAGGAAAAACAGCAAGAATTGATTATTAAACCGTATCGAATCGATTGTGAAAATGTGGCAAGTGCGTATGCGGCCGATCAATCGTGCAGGAAGTCGACTGGGTCTCCTACATGCTGGAAGTATTTTCTTTTGGTTGCGCGCCTTCAAGTGTGCACGTCTGTCGTTCCGGCGAAGACTGTTCGTGGATCGCATACCGCCACTCATATGAAACAGTATGAACGTTGACTCATACCGCTCTGTTGCCATTCTTACCCCGCGAAAACGCATCAAGAGGGGCTAATGCGAAGCATGTAAACTATTTGGAGGGATGCTTCGGGAGCTGCTACTGGGGACAATGATTAAAGGGGAAATAATTTGCGTCATATTACCGTCTTCCGAACTGACACTCCAGAATATCAGGTAAAGGTGTTTCAAGATGATGTTGAGAAGTATAAAACTTTCCCCAACATTTGAATATGAATGTTACATCCATTTAGTTCTACCGAAATCATGTTCTCACCTTAATTTGCCGCGCCCTCTGCATTTTCCTGTAAATTATGAGATGGTTTGAAGAAGTTAAAACGATGCAACTAACAGCCATCTAGAGAACAGTATGCTTGCATGGAGATCTGCAATTACTGCTTCTTGCACAGAATAAAATCCTGACCAAATCCACAACTGTTTGATGAATATTAACATGACCCCTAAGGTGAGAACGAGGTTGAAATTAAAGAAACTTAAAAAAAGCAAAGGAATTAAGAGATGACATAGATGCAGGGAGAGAGGGAGAGGAAGAGGGAGGGGGAGGGGAGAGGGAGAGGGCGAGAAAGAGAGAGTGTGACAGACAGCCAGGGAAAGATTATGTATGCGTATGTGTGAGTGAGAGTGTATGTACATGTATGTGAGTGTGTGTGAGAGAGAGAGAAAAGGAGAGAGGGAGTGGAAGATAGTGTATGTGTGTGTGATAGAGAGAGAGCGATAGAGAGGGACAGAGAGGGGGAGATGAAGAGAGAGTGTGGAAAAAGTTGCGAGTGAGAGGGAGTCTGTGTGTGACAAAGAGTGAACGTGTGTGTGTGTGTGTGTGTGTGTGTGTGTGTGTGTGTGTGTGTGTGTGTGTGTGTGTGTGTGTGTGTGTGTGTATGTGTGTGTGCGTGTGTGTGCGAGTGTCTGTGTTTGTATTTCGGAGGGAGAGACAGTGATCCGCATACGTTCAGGTTACAGTTTTTTTTCCTGTGCTATTGGGTACAGCAACTACGTAATTAAGATGATGGGAGTATATAAAATAGGGAACTGACAAAGATATAGATACTCAAAATGAAAACGGGGTCAAGTTATGCATCTACCTGACATGGGTGTGGCAAGTGTGGAAACCCGAGACAGTCGACCGGGGTGCTTATCACATTCAGACTGATTCTGAGAGCTTTGTTTTGAAAAGACGACTTCTGTATTTTGATGACATGATGAATGTGTGGCTAGACATAACTCAAATACCAGCTATAAATTTGGTGATGATAGAATTATTGTAGACAGAATTTCCGATGGTGAGGCAAGGGCGTACGGGAGCGAGATATACCAGTTAGTTGGGTTGTGACGCAGCAACAGCTTGCACTAAAAGTTAGCAAGGCTAAAGAGCAGATTGTAGACTTCAGAAAGGATAGGTCGAGGGTACACAAACCAATCCTCACAGAGGGATCAGAAGTGCAGAGTGTGAGTAACTTCAAATAATTGGGTATCAATATGTCTGAGGACCTGACATGGACACAATATACTAGTGCAGCTAAATTTCACTTGACGTTTCAGGAGATTTGGTTTGTCAACTGAGGGACTGGAAATCTTCTACAAATACAACGCGAAGAGCGTTCTGACTAGTTTCATCACGGTCTGGAATGGGTATGGGATGGGGCTACTGAACTGTAAAATTAGTCAGTTCCTTTATGGATACTGCCTACCCACATTTTCAAGCAGTGTTGCCACCGAAAGGCGACGTCCACGATTAAGTACCCCCACTATCTAAAATATGCCTTCTGCTCATTATACCTGTCGGGGACGAGGTGGAGAAGCCTGAAGGTACACACTCGGCGATTTAGCTTCTTCCCCTCTGCCATGCGATTTCTAAATGGACGTTGACCACATGAACGTTACCTCACTACTATTCTATTTGTTTTTCTATCTCGCACTATTCATTTTAACTTAACGATTTAACACATACACACACACACACACACACACACACACACACACACACACACACACACACACACACACACACACACACACACAAATATGTGTACATATTTACTGTTATACTTTTTTTCATATTTGTTTATCATGGCATTTGATTGTACTACAGCCATAAAGTTCGTAAACTTCATGACATATGCCGGTGATATTAAACTCAATTCTGATTCTGAGCTTCTGTCCTTAACGTGTGTATCCTGATGTTAAATCTCCTGTAAAATCAACCTGTGGATTTCGCATGGCAATTCATTATCTTTTGCCAATTATGGCCCACATTTAGCCGATCAGAATTAAGCTGTTGCAAGAGGGATTAAAGTGAGAAAACAATCTTCCACTTGCTTTCTGTACAGTTAATTCTCATTCGCTGGTACCGCCTACCTTGTTTCCAGCAGTAAATACCCAATACTTGAAGCATTAAGATTAGAGTCACGACAGGTAAAACTGGAATCCATGGCAGAATCGACTTTCCTAAAATAAATAAATACGCGACATTATATCAGGACAGTTGTTGTAGATATATGCTTTCAGCAAGAATGCAGAATAAGGTGAGGCATCTACTGAAGAAAATTGAAACTTTCTATTACATTCCTATCCGAGATTGACCGTCAGTGCCGGTCTTCACAGAGTTCTGCAGTTTGTATTTCAGCAAAGCGTACGCTGAAATATTTGACATGCAAAAGATAAACTTCGACTTTTCGGGTCATAGTTCATTCCCAGAGGATGAAAACTCTCACATCATTTTATTATGGCTCAGGTGTGTCCTGTCATTTCTCTAATGAGCTTTGTTACTAAAGGAAATTTGTTTGAAATTCTTGGTAACACATTCCGATCTGGTGACACGCTTGTCGGTGTCAAAAAAACATTTAGTATAAAAGGAACGTCGTTATGAACCCAACAACATCGCATTAGAGTGAAAGCGGATGAAACACGCGGGACAGCCCAAAGCAGATATTACGGATATCATGTTACATTATTTAGGCTTCAGCGCCGAATAGACCCTTGAGACCCTTCCAGACATATCGCCAAGCAACCTGGACACCTCGAGCTGTCATAGCTTCGCACTATCTGCTACGCTACTGTGGCGAGAACGGGGAAAATAAGATGAAAAGGAGAGAAGGAAAGACAAGATGGCAGTAACAGCTGTAGGTTGAAAACCGTCTAACCCCATGAAGAGTTAACTTCTCAGCAAGTTGGGCACCCATAAGTTCAAGAAGATGCCAGAATATCCACCCAGATAGTTCAATGGAAGTGTTGTCATTTCTTGCGGGTACCTGCGATATGATAAAACTGATTTCAGTGGACAAGGCTAAGTCACTTACAACAAGGAACTGGAGGATTTTGTTTTTGAATTTACGCCTTTCTGGAAGATAATGTTTAGCTGCATGTTTGGTTTGAATAAACGTACCGTTTACGGAGAGGAGCACAGCATCACTGGGCGCCGACGTTAGATACTTGTCTCCTTCCAATAATTGATAGCCACATGTGTAATTTCCACTATTTCTTGCATCTACATTCTGGATGGTGAAAGTGGTTGATTTGTTCTGCTCATCTGCACTCTGTCGAACCGTGTCATTCAACCGAACGCCGTTCTTGTATACGTAGAATGTTCTGTTCGAGATATTTTTCATCGATGTGCAGTTAAGCGTCACGTCTTCGCCTTGAAAGACATCAGTGGAAGCCACTGATATACTAGGTCTGGGCAGCTCTGTCAACGAAAGAGGAAATACAGTGTAGTCGAATTTTAAGTTCAAGGTTCAAAGTATTTTTATAATCAATGTATGTATGCGTATGCATACACTATGCAATCCTGGGATTCGTCTTTTAATGGACAGCCAGAAAACAAGAAACAATCAATTAAAAAAGATGGTCAACTATCCAATGTGCAAGGAGAAAATGAACAGAAATAAAACAATGAATAATGCAAGTAAATAGCTGCGGCAGGCAACCATTTCCGTGAAGCGAGGTATAAGAACACAAGATATAGGAGCAAAATGAGATCATTATGTCCATAAAGTCTGTGTCGCGATTTCAGATTAATTACCCCCTCAACACTTTTTTTTAAATCTGGTTTTGCACTGCATCCTTTGACTCCCATACAGATCAAGAACCGATCATGGCCCGCTTTCAATATACTCAATAACCTGCCCTCCATTGACGACTGTCGAAATGAATACCACTGATAGACACTCTCTCGAAAATGAAATTCGTCCTCGTCTCCGTTCTACCTATGCCATATGCCATTATGCTATATAAGATTTCACACTAACATTAACACTGTTTTCACTAACACTGTTTTCCACGGAACCTCCAAGGGAAATGCCACGGAGATCTCTTGTGTCGCAGGGAGCATGAGGCCCTGTTACAGAAACGGAATTGTGAGAGACGGGTGTTTGTGAGAAGGGGCACTCAATAGTCAGACGAATGGAAAATAAATTCTGTTGATGGGAAAGGGACACACGAATGGTCTTTTCCCTCCCAGGTGCCAGGGTCATGGCCGATTCCGATCGCGAGCATAGCATTTTGGAGACCGTGCGGGAGAGGGAAAATGTGTTGGTACAAGAGACATTAAACAGAATGGATTTAAAGTGCTGGGACTCAGGCTATTGAGCATGACTACGAGTGGCACGTATCAGTTTGGGTAGAAATAGAATGATTTGGCAGTTAAATGTGTGGCTGAGAATTTGGAGCAGAGGGGCACTTGGATCAGCTTCTTGGATCATTAGGATCTCTTCTAGGGGCCGTTTGACCTACACAAGAGCGAAGTATTGCAGCTGAAGCCGATTAAGATCAATATTCTCGCGCATTGGTTTCTCCCAACTGTTGTGGAGAGTTTAAACGAATGTTGCAGGGGGATAGAAACTGAAGAGAATGGGCACCGGATAAGGCAGATGATAAACTAGCAAGGATAGCGTGCAGTCAGACTTTTAGGAGGGCTGCAGATGATCGAAACAAACTGCTGCCAGCAGAGTGCATATCAGTGCATTGAGGACGTAGAATCAAAAAGCGTTTCAATGCCTGTTCTCAAAGTCCTATAAAGTATATTAAATGTGTGTACTCACACATTATCACTCCTACAGAGACAGACGTCAGTGAATACTTCAGTTCTGCTCTGTCTCCACAGGAATGTTACAAGTTGTCAGACTAACATTAGTCCATATAGCAGTCAGTAGTATCGTAGCCCACATCGGATGCGGTGCAGTGGAATCACCTATAATATTTACTGCACACGCGTCTTAAGTCAGCGAGAGAATGTAGTTATATGAAGGAATATTGTGCTCTAACATCTCGATGAAATTTGACAATAGACAATAGACAATAGGTGCAGAAGTAGACCATTCGGCCCTTCGAGCCTCCACCGCCATTTTGAGATCATGACTGATCATCTATTATCAATACCCGGTTCCTGCCTTGTCCCCATATCCCTTGATTCCCCTATCCATAAGATACCTATCTAGCTCCTTCTTGAAAGCATCCAGAGAATTGGCCTCCACTGCCTTCCGAGGCAGTGAATTCCAGACCACCACAACTCTCTGGGAGAAGAAGTTTTTCCTTAACTCTGTCCTAAATGACCTACCCCTTATTCTCAAGCCATGCCCTCTGGTACTGGACTCTCCCAGCATCTGGAACATATTTCCTGCCTCTATCTTGTCCAATCCCTTAATAATCTTATATGTTGCAATCAGATCCCCTCTCATTCTCCTTAATTCCAGCGTGTACAAGGCCAGTCTCTCTAACCTCTCTGCGTAAGACAGTCCGGACATCCCAGGAATTAACCTCGTGAATCTACGCTGCACTTCCTCTACAGCCAGGATGTCCTTTCTTAACCCTGGAGACCAAAATTGTACACAATACTCCAGGTATGGTCTCACCAGGGCCCTGTACAAATGCAAGAGGATTTCCTTGCTCTTGTACTCAATTCCCTTTGTAATAAAGGCCAACATTCCATTAGCCTTCTTCACTGCCTGCTGCACTTGCTCACTCACCTTCACCTTGCATCTGTATGCTATCCTGTGAGGATCATTGCATAAATTCACATTTTTTTACTCACAGCAACTGCAAGTGGCTGGCCTGATTATTACAAGATAAAATCTTCGTTATTACCAATAGAGATAAAGAAGAAACAAAGATGTTTTTAGTTCTATCCCTACCTTATGGAGAACATCCTCTTCACGTCCACTCTATGCAGGCCTTTCAAAGTTCAAAAACTTTCAATGAGACCGCGCCCCCTCATTCTTTTAAACTCCATTGTGTAGGTTCCAGAGCTTTGAACGCTGCGTATAAGTCATTCTATTCATTTGCTGAATCTATCACGTGAAATGCCATTGGACCGTCTCCAATACCAGCACATCTTTTCCCATCTTTGCCCTCTAGTTCCAGACTGCACGACTACAGGAAATGTCGTCGACGCATCCACTTTATCAGGACGTGCTTGTGATTATATGGGAAAAATATTGTGGATTACGAAAGAGAATCAGATTTAATATGGCTTGTCATGCAGCAAAACAGGATCCCGAAAATAGAAGCAGCCAAGCAGAAAATGACAGATGGCAATTAACGCAAATACTTATGAATATTCAGTTTAAATTCGGAACACGTGGGAGAGTTAATATGAATTGTTCATACAGGAGCAATGCAGCTAAAGAATAGTGCCAGAAGTTTATTGCAGTTCTTCAAACAACCCAGCATATTAGCTGAAAGTGACAGCGTCGGAAAATATAGAGAAGGCTTGGCCCAAAGACCTCGTACCACGCGTGAATGATGGCAAAAATATGAAGATTAACACGTGGCTAAGGATTTGGTGCAGGAGTGAAAGCATCAGATGTTTGAATTATTGGGCAATCTTCCAGTGAAGGTGAGTCCTGTACAGAAGAGGCGGCTTGCAATTGAACTGGAAGTGGACTAATACGGAAAGTTTTGGTAGTAATGCACAGGGCTGGTGGATGTTGGATCATCCCAGAGATGCAGCGAGATGGGGACCACCGTGCCAGAACAGTTAGTGGACAGGTTGTGGAGGCAGATGTTGTTAAGAGCTCAGAAAAAGGCTGGTATCAAAATGTTGAGCATAGTACGTCTAAAGTCGTGAGCTGCATAAACGCAATGCCAAAAGAAGAGCTACTATCAAAAAGCAGATGAGTTCAGATGAGGGCATGGATCAACAGCTGGACTTATGATATTGCCGCCATCAGAAAACAAGAAAAAGCAAGAACTGACTCACGACTTTATTCTGTAGCTTTTTACTGATAATGTTCTTGTACCGGGCAGAGTGCACGTGTAAACATAACAGTAATCGCTCTGAACATATCCTCTATTCGCGATGGTGAAGGTCGCGCTGTAACGCTGTGAAGTGCATGACGGCTCTTTATTTACTTTTTGTCTGCCGTGTACAGGTGAAAGGTGCCATCGGAATGTGCCTGATCAGTTGTCCGACAGGTAAATCTGACCAATTCATCTGACACATAGACTTTATCAGCTCGGTCACTTGATATTTGAAGTTTCGATGGTCGAGCTCGAAGCAAAGAAAATGGATTGATTCAGAATGCGCACAAGTGGAAGGAATCGAAAATCTCACTCTGTGGAAAACTCATTCTGTGCGACTGCCTATATTGTTATGACTAATTCACAGTAGATAACAGCCGCCCCGCCCTCCCCCGTCAGTTTTAACTGCAGGAAGAGACTTTGCTAGAGACCATAAGTGACTTAAGTCCGTATGATTGAATGATAGATCTACTAGAAAATTTTGCGAAGTTAAACGGCGGCACCTCCAGGATTATGACCGGTACGAATGCTGATCGTACAACATATTCCCCAGACCAGAACTATGGAGATTATACAGTTTAACACGTGGCTAAGGTTGTTGTACAGGTGGGAGGACATCAGACGTTTGGATCATTTTGCTCTTTTCCAGTGAAGGTGGGTCCTGTTCGGAAAAGACGGTTGAGCTTGGTCCGCATAAAGCCCTGAACAGTACGTCCATGCAAGAAGTTGCAGGGCATGGAACACCAGCTGGAAGTTTGATATTGTAGCCATTAGGGACACTTCACTCTAGGACTGGAAACTCAATATTCTGAGCTTGGGTTGTTCTAGACACAGCAGAGCGGGAGCGATTGAAGGATGAGGGGTGGTGTTACCAGTCAGAGAAAATGTCACGGAGGAGCTGGACGGACAGATTGGTGAACTCGTTTATTGAGGCTCTATGGGTGGAACTGTGGAATAAGAAAATTATGACCACGTTAAAAGAACGATATTACAGACTGCACAACAGTCCCAGCGATTCATAAAAACAAATTTGTGGAGTGGTCGCGAATTGTGCAAGAAGCATAAGGTTGTTATAGGAGATGATTTTAACTTTCCGCATTTAACTGGGAATCCCATTATGTAAAAAGAGTGGATGAGAGAGGGTTTGTGAAATGTGTTCAGGAAAGTTACCTGAATCAACACTTAAGCCTCATGGAGAGACTGTGAGATACTTTATTTGCTATAAGGGAATAGGATACGGCAGGTGACAGAGGTTTGTGCAGGGGAACACTTACTATCCAGTGATCACAATGCATTAGTTTCAGAATTGGAATCAGGTTAATTATCACCGGCAGGTGCTGTGAAATTTGTTAACTTAGCAGCAGCATTTCAATGCAATACATAATATAGAAGAAAATATGTTAATAATAATAATAATAAAATCAATTACAGTATACTGTAAGTATATTGAAAAGATTAAAAATCATTCAAAACAGAAATAATATATATTATACAAGAGGGGTTGTGTTCAAGGGTTCAATGCCCATTTACGAATCGGATTGCAGAGGGGAAGAAACCGTTCATGAATCACTGAGTGTGTTTCTTCAGGCTCTTCTACCTCCTACCTAATAGCAACAGTGAGAAAAGGGCATGGCCTGGGTGCTGGAGGTCCTCAATAATGGAAGCTGCCTTTCTGAGACACTGCTCCTTGAAAATCTCCTGGGTACTTTGTAGGTCAGTACCCAAAATGAAGCCGACTAAATTTACAACACTGTGCAGTATCTTTCGGTCCTGTGCAGTAGCATACCCAACCCACACCCACCCGCCAACCACCGCCCCGACCCATTCCAGACAGTGATGCAGTCTGTCTGAATGTTCTCCACGCTACATCTGTATATTAGAACCATCCTTCTACTCTGAGGCTATGCCCTCTGGTCAAGACACTGCCAATGATGGAACTTCCTCTCCACGTCAATTCTACGTCGGCCTTTCAAATTCAACATCTTTCAATGACATCGCACACCGCTCATTCTTTAAAGTCTAGAGAGTAGAGCCCAGAGCCACAAACGCTGCGTGTACGTTAACCCTTTCATTTGCTGAACCTTCGTCGTGAAATGACATTGGACAATTTCCAATTCCGACACATCCTTTCTCATCTTTGCCGTCTAGTCCTAGGCTCACCCATTATCGAAAATATAGTCTCCATATCTATTCTACATGAACATACTTGTGATTATAGTGGGTAAATATTATCGAATACAAACATAAAATAAAATCGGATTTAGTGTGGCTTGCGATGCAGGAAAACAAAGGACAGAAACACCTAAGCAGACAATTGCAGATGGCAATTAAAACAGATATATAAGAATATTAGGTTATTCAGACCTTGAGGGATATTAATATGAATAGCTCATAAAGCAGCTCAGGAATAGCGAAAACAGTTCTTTGCAATTCTCCGAACAAACTAGGAAATATAGAGAAGGCTTGACCTAATAGATATGACATGGAAGCGCATGAATATAGCCGGTGGGAACATTTAACAGTCTCCATACCACCACATTTCTAATGAAGCTTTGGAGACGATCTTCCAGTATTTCCCACAAGATGTTCTCTTCAATAACAGTAAACGCAGCGAGAAATCAGTGAAGGTTAAGAGGTGTGGTTCTCTTGAGCAACTGCATATTGATACTAATATGCACCCGATTTGCCTACTGGAGCAACAGGCCCACAACCTACGTCATGTCATTGAGTCATCAGGCAACCCAGGAACATCTGAACAACAAATCTGCATACATCAGGATGTTCTTCATCGACCACTACTCGGCACTCAATACCATTATCCACGCAAAACTAATCAAAATCTTCAAGACCTTGGCGTCTATAACTCATTGTGCAAGTATATCCTCAATTTCTTCATTTGTAGTTCCCATTTATTTCAGCTTGGCAACATTATCTCCTCCTTGATCTCCATGAACACAGGTGCAGCTATGTGCTTAACCTCCTCCCCCGCCCCTCGCCCCGTCATCGCTCTACTATCCTTAGACTTCTCACAGCTTTAATGCCATATTCAAGTTTGATGACGATACCAAGTCGAAGGCTGAATCAAAGATTCAAATCAAATCAAAGATTCCGCATGCATGAGCGAGATTGAAAATCTGTCTAAGGCGTGCCATAACAATAAATTATTACACAACGTGATCAAGATTAAGGAGATGAATGTTGAATTTAGGAGTAAGGAACGTGAGTCAGTCCTCATCAGACGACTAGAGGTGGAAAGGGTCAACAATGTTACATTGCTCCGTGTTATTACTTCCAAGGACTTGTACTGGGCCTGGCACATAACTGTAGTTAGGAAGAAAGCACAGCACCGCCTTTACTTACTTTGGAGGTCGCGCAGATACCGCCTTACATTTACAACTTAGACTAACTTCTATAGATGTGTAGTGGAACTGATATAGACTGACTGTATCACAGCCTGGTACGAAAAAATGAACTACCTTGAACGGAACATCGTAAAAAAACGTAATGGATATGGCCCAGTCCACAACACCAGCACTAGGAACAGTTATTACCCTTTAGCCATCAGGATCTTGAACCAAATGGGAGAACTTTACTCAACTTCACTATCCCCGTCATTGAAATATCCTACAACTTATGAACTCGCTTTCAATGACTCTTCATCTCATGCTCCAGTTATTTATTTCTTATTTCAGCTTTATTCGTATTATTTCTCTCTTTTTGTATTCGGAATTCGTTGTCTTTAACACACTGATTGAGCGCTGTCTTTCATTGATTCTATTATGGTTGTTATTCTATTGTGGATTCATTGAGAATTCCCGCAAGAAAATGTACCTCAGGGTTGGATATGGTGACGTATATGTACTAAAGCAATAAACTTACTTTCAACTTCGAACTTTCAGTTGTGTGACTATCTGGAAAAATATGATTCGCCGTGGCAAAAATTCCCGTTTTAGGAAAGATGTCAACAAATTAGAGAGAGTACAGAGAAGATTTACTAGAATGTTACCTGGGTTTCAGCACCTAGGTTTCAGGGGAAGGTTGAACAAGTTAGGTCTTTATTCTTTGGAGCGTAGGAGGCTGAGGGGGGACTTGACAGAGGTATTTAAAATTATGAGGGGGATAGATAGAGTTGACGTGGATAAGCTTTTTCCATTGAGAGTAGGGGATATTCAAACAAGGGGACATGAATTGAGAGTTAGGGGGCAAAAGTTTAAGGGTAACACGAGGGGGAGTTTCTTTACTCAGAGAGTGGTAGCTGTGTGGAACGATCTTCCAGTAGAAGTGGTAGAGGCAGGTTCGGTATTGTCATTTAAAGTAAAATTGGATAGGTATATGGACAGGAAAGGAATGGAGGGTTATGGGCTGAGTGCAGGTAGGTGGGAATAGGTGAGAGTAAGCGTTCGGCACGGACTAGAAGGGCCGAGATGGCCTGTTTCCGTGCTGTAATTGTTATATGGTTATATGGTTATATGGGAAGATTGAAGGAGGAGGTATATTTGGTGGTAGAATTTGCCGGAGACAATTAGTGTCTTATGTCTGTACGATTGAATTAAAAAGCTGCAAGAATACTTTGTCAAATCAAAGGGCAGACACCTCCGGGGTTATGAGCTCCACGATTTCTACGCACTCCACGTGTTGGTGACGGCAGAAATAAAAAAGATTACACAGTTTAACACGTGACTAAGGATTTGGTGCAGGAGGGAGAGCATCAAAAATTTGGATCATTGGACTTTCATCCAGCGAAGGTGATTCCTGTTCCGAAGAGATGGATTGCAGCTGAACTGGAAGGGGAGAATTTTCACAACAGATAGTTTTGGTAGTGCTGCACGGGGCTGGTGGATCTTGGATTATCCTAGTGATGCAGGGGGGATGGAGACGACGGTGCCAGAAACGTTAGTGGACAGGTTGTGGAGTTAGATGTTGTTAAGACCTCATATTAACTGGAAATCCCATTCTGTAAAAGCAGTGGATGGGAGAGGGTTTGTGAAATGTGTTCAGGAAAGTTACCTGAAACAGTACTTAGAAGCTTCAAGGAGAGATTGTGTGATACTTTATCTGCAAAAAGGGAATGAGATAGGGTAGGTGACAAAGGTTTGTGTAGGAGGACACTTTACATCTAGTGATCACAATGCATTAGTTTCAGAATCAGAATCAGGTTAATTATCACTGGCATGTGCTGTGAAATTTGTTAACTTAGCAGCAGCATTTCAATGCAATACATAATATAGAAATTATTATTATTATTATTATCGATTACAGTGTGCGTATGTTCAATAAACTAAAAATCTTGCAAAAACAGAAATGATATATATTAAAAGAGTGAGGAAGTGTTCAAAGGTTCAATGCCCATTTAGGAATCGGATGGCAGAGAGGAAGAAGTTGTTCCTGAATCATGGAGTGTGTGCCCTTAGGCTTCTGTACCTCCTACCTGATGGTAAAAGTGAGAAAAGCGCATTCCCCTGGGTGCTGGAGTTCCTTAATAATGTAAGCTGCCTTTTTGAGACACCGAAGATGCCTTTTTGAAGATGTCCTGGGTACTTTATAGGCCAGTTCCAAGATGGAGCCGACTAAATTTACAACACTCTGCAGCATCTTTCGGTCTTTTGCAGTCGCATCCCCACTCCGCCCCGACCCATACTAGACAGTGATGCAGCCTGTCTGAATGCTCTCCACTGTACATCTGTATAAATTTCTGAGTGTATTTGTTGACATACCAAATCTCTTCAAACTACTAATGAAATATATTCGCTTTTCGCCTTCTTTATAACTGCATCGGTATGTTCAGACCAGATTAGATGCTCAGAGATCTTGACGCCCAAGAACTTGAAACTGCTTATTCTTCCACTTCCGAATCCTCTATCAGGATTGGTATCTGTTCCTTCGTCTTACAATTCCTGAAGTCCATAGTCAACTCTTTTGCTTTACTGACGTTACTGCAATATCCCTCCACTAGTTAGTATATCTTGCCCCTCTACGCCCTCTTGTCACCATCTGAGATTCTACCAATATAGTTGTATCATCAGCAAATTTATCGATGGTATTTGAGCTATGCCTAGCCACACAGTCATGAGCATAGAGAGAGTAGACCGGTCGGCTAAGCACCCACCCCTGAGTCGCACTAATGTTGATCGGCAGCGAGGAAGAAATGTTATCACTAATCCGCACAGATTGTGGTCTTCCGGTTCGGAAGTCGAGGATCCAATTGCAGAAGGAGGTGCAGAGGCCCAGGTTACGTAGCTTCTCAGTCAACATTGTGGGAATGATGGTATTAAATGCTGAACTATAGTCGATGAACAGCACCCTGACGTAGGTATTTGTGTTGTCCAGGTGGTCTACATCCGTATGAAGAACCATTGAGATTGCATCTGCCGTTGAGCTATTGTGGTGACAGGCAAATTGCAATCGGTCCAAGTCCTTGATGAGACAGGAGTTCAGTCTAGTGATGACCAACTCTGTAAATCATTTTATCACTGTGGATGTGGGAGCTACTGGGAGATAATCATTAAGGGAGCTCACATTAATATTCTTAGGCACTAGTATAATTGTTGGCTTTTTGAAAAAAGTGGGAACTTCTGCCCATTACAATGTGAGGTTGAAAATGTCCTTGTATACTCCCGCCAGTTGGATGGCACTCCATCGGTACCTTCCCGCTTGCGAGGGTTCACTCTCTTTGAAGAAAGCCTAACATTGGCCTCTGAGACAAAGATCGCAATGTCATCAGGTGAAGCGGGGATCTGCATAGCTGTAGTTATATTCTCCCTTTCAAAGCTAGCATAGGAGGCGTTTAGTTCTTCTGGTAGTGAAGCATCGCTGTCATTCATGCTATTGGGTCTTGCTTTGTAGGAAGTAATATCTTGCAAACCCTGCCAGAGTGTCGTACATCCGAGGTCGCCTCCACCATCCTTCGAAATTGTGTCTTCGCGCTTGGGGTAAACATCTGCAAATCATACCTGGTTTTGTGGTACAGTCCTGGGTCGACAGAATTGAATGCCACAGAGCTATCCTTCAGCATACAACGTACTTCCTCGTTCATCCACCGCTTTTGGTTAGGGAATGTACAGCAATATTTTCTAGGCACACACTCATCCGCACAGGTTTTACCTTCTTGATCCTCACTGTTGGTGCTGCAGTGTTCAGTGTAAATCTGAAAAATTGATAAGCCTTGTGCTTGGGTTCAAATCCTAAATTTGAAAAAGCCAGTTTTGATGGTAACAGAAAGGATCTATCAAGGATGGATTGTGACAAGCTGTTTCCTGACAAAAGTGTACTTGGTAAGTGAGACGTCTTCAGAACCACAAAGTCTGTATCTGTCAGAATAAAAGGAAACGATAGTAGATTCAGGTAAAGAAAACAGGTGCGAATAAACAAACTCTACTGAGGACCTGGTTAAGAAAAAGAGGAGGTGCATTGCAAGTAGAGGCCGCTGGGAAGAAATATGCTTATGGAGTATAAGAAATTCACGAGAACACTTAAGAAAAAAATGAAACAGGAAGATTAAAAGAAAACATGAGTGCTTTAGCAGACGTAGTGCAGGAGAATCCTAAGGGTTGCTACAAACAAGTTCAGGGCAAAAGGATTGCAAGGGACAAAACTGGTCCTACGGAAGATCTGAATGGTAATCCATACATGGCACCAAAAGAGATGGGGAAGATCTCAAACGGTATTTTTGCATATGTATTTACTCAGGAAATGGATATACAGTCCGCAGAAATGAGGGGAAACGGCATCAACTTCATGGTCCCTTATAGGTAACGAGCACAAAGTGTTTCCTGTCTTGATCAAATCCCCACAGTATGACAGTGTTCCATCGGACCAGTCATCTTTAGGACAGGTGACATATCAGAGGATTAGGGGATAGCCAATATTGTTCCGCTGTTAAAGGAAAGATCGAAAAATAAACACGGGAATTATAGGCCGGTGAGCCTGCCATCAGTAGACGGAATGGTATTGGAAGTTATTCAAGCGACCGGATATATGGGTATTTGAATATACTTGGACTGATTAAGGATAGTAAGCATGGTTCCATGTGAGGTAGGTCGTGTATAACCAACCTTATAGAGTTTGTGGTGGAAATTACTAAGAAGGTTGTTTAAGGCAAGACAGTGGATGTTGTCTATATAGACTTCAGCAAGGTATCTGAATCTGAAGTTCAGCATGGGAGTTTCGTAAGGAATTTTCGGTCACTTGGTATTCGAGCTGCGGTAGAAAGTTAGATTAGACTTTGGCTTTGTGAGAGAGCCAGAAAGTGGCCCTACTCTGGGACTAGTAGAACGTCGCATGGGTCGGTGCTGAGTCCGTTGTTGTTTGCCATCCATATCAACAATCCGGATGACAATGTTGTTAACGAGATCAGCAAAGTTGTGGATGACACAATATTCGAGATGCTGTGGACAGCGGGAATTACTATCATGGCTTGCAATGAGATCTGGTCCAGCTGGAAAAATGGGCTGAAAATAGCAGCTAGAATTTAGTGCAGAAACCTGCGAGCTGTTGCAGTCTGGTAGGACCAACCAGGGTAGGTCTTACACAGTGAAAGAGAGGGACTTGCGTAATGCGATAGAAGAAAGCAATATGGGAATACAGGTGCATAATTCACTGAAAGTAGCGTCACAGATTTATAGGATCGTAAAGGAATGTTGTGACATATTGGCCTTTACAAATCAAAGAACTAAGCATTTGAGATTGGATGTTATATTGAAGGTATATATCACATTGTTGAGACCTAATTTGGAGTATGGTGTGCAAATATAGTCACCTAACTGCAGGTCAGATATAAATAAGTTTGAAAAGTACGGAGAATATTTACAAGATGCTGCCTGTTCTGGACGACCTGAGATATATGAAAAGATTGGATAGGTTGGGAATTTGATCATTGGAACGTAGAAGATTGAGAAGAGATTTGATAGAGGTATACTAAATTATAAGGGGATAGTTATAGTAAAAGTGAGCAGGCTTTTTCCAATGAATTTTGGTGGGACTACAATTAGTGGAAATGGGTCAATAGTGAAAGGTGAAAGTTTAGGAGGAATATCTGTGGACACGTCTCCCCCCACCACACAGAGAGTGGTCAGAGTATGAATAGAGATTCCAGAGCAAGTGATGCATTTAGGTTCAATTTCAAAGCGTGTCTGATGTTTGGCGAGGTACATGAATAGCAGGGGTAAGGAGAGGGATGTCTCTCTGAAGGTCGATGACAGCATGCAGTCTAAATGTTTCAGCAAGGACCAGATACACCCAGATGCCTGATTCAATGATCGACTGTTTTGTGACTCTAGGACACAAGTTGAAGACACTCCCATTCCGAAGACACAGGAGTCCAGTCAGGAGACTGTAGAAGTTTTTTTTCTGGACGAGTTATATTAAAAACAATATAAATTAAATCACAGTGCGCACAGACAAAACCGAAGGAATTTCCTCTACGAAAGATTTCAAACAAAATGCATCAGATGACATCGTACGCCCAATTATTATTCTACTAAAAGCGGGCTACAATACATACGATTAATACAAATTTCGAGAAACTCTTTCCTTGAAAACTGGTTAACTGCTGTACGAACCTATAAACATTCTATGTTATTAGAATGGAATATTACCATATCGGTACTTCAGTTGTTATAATGATTATCCAAAATGATAGCATGCATATTGATTACTCCAATTTCCATTATGTTTCTCTTTGGCATTATCCTTTCCTCTTCTCAAATCCAAGCTCAGATCTCTTTCTCTTCTGTCCTTCACTTTTAACATCTATCTATCATTTATTCAGAGATCTGAAGCTGAATCGGCCCTTCTGGACATTCAGGCTACAATCATCATTCCGTGGAGCTGCATCCTCCCTCTCTGAAGATGTATTTACAAAATTCGACTTCCCGGCAGACAAGGAGTGAATGCAGCGGGAATTGTACTTGTTCAATTCATACTGTAGGAGAAGGTAGAAACGTGCCGAAACACTAAGATGGAAGGTATAGTTTATTCTGGTACATCTTCAGCTGACATTTGCCCTTTCAAGCATTTTCTCGCGCACCGCTAGCATCTTTGAATACTATACATTCCAAAGTCAATAAAAGTTAAACTCACCTACTGCATTTATCTGCACTGATGTACTGTAATCCGACTCCACAATTCTGCCAAGCAGTTTGCGTGTGTAAGAACACATGTAAGATTTCGAGCCGGCCAAATTTTCTGCGATCTTAAACGTGACTCCGTTTCGCGCAGAAGTGTACTTGGGTTCTATTGATACACGTTGTCCATCCTTGTATAGGAAAAAGCTGTTTATCGAATATCGACCAGGCGGTGGTCTACATGTAAAAGTGACCAATTCGCCTAACACATAGACTTTGTCCGGGCGATCAGGAGACAATAGAGGTTCCTCCGGACGATCTGGAAATTGAGAAAAAAAAAAACAGTAAGTAAACCATACCGCGCAGAGAAGGCACAAAAGATAACTTCTCCTTTAAGCATTTGGAATGTTATTTAACATTAGATGACACCCGGTCGCCTAGGTATCAGTAATGGCAATTGATCCTAATTTCGAGAAACTATGTCGTGGATAGCTTTTTAACTGCTGTAGGAAGTTGCAATCATTCTGTGTTATTGGAATGGAATTTTGTGTTAACGGTGCTCATATTGTTATTATCATTATCGGAACTGATGGCAGGAACATTGATTGTTTCTTCCTGTAACATTTTTTCGCCATCTTCCTTCCCTCTTCTTCAATTTCCTTACATTAGACTCTCATGTCTTGCCGTCACCTTTCTATTAGCGCCCGGTGATGCTCCCCCGGCTTCCCATTCGCCCATAGTCGACTCTGCTCTCCTATCGGATTCTTTTTTCTTCCGCGTTTTATTTATTCTATACATTTATAATTTATTGAAAGCTGCTGCGCAGATTAGGACTTTCCGGTTCTATGAAATGCTATGATTTTGCTGCACTCTTGCGGTCTGAGATTGACTTTGCCAGGGACATTTAAAAGTTACCTTTGAGATCCACCTTGTGAATAAGCAATAGCATAGCATTTTAAGCATTTTCAGTTCCCTTTAGCGACCTTACTTTGCATAGCCGATGACTGTTCTCTTTTACATGTTGGAGAGAATGGGGTATCAATTCAGTCGGCGAAAAACATATATAAAAAGGTAAACTGCATACATCCCAATGTACCAACGTCAGCTCTGCCTGCACTTCATTAAGAGTACTTATTTTGTTATCGTCATTATCCAAACTGATGGCATGTACATCGATTTCTCCAACTTCTTGCACCGAATATTCGCAATTCTTTTCTCCTCTTCCTCATTTCCTTACTATAGCCTCTTACCTCTCGTCGTCCCATATCTATCGCCACACATGCTCCTTTCTCCTGTAGCTCACTCTCTTATCCCAGAAGTTTCCTTTTTCTCCAGCTCTTAATCTTCTTGATTTTCTTATAATTTGTTTAATGATACAGAGCGGAATAGACTCTTATGGTTCTTCGAGCTGCTATGATATTCTCACTCTTTTCCAATCCGAGATTGACCATGACTCGATTGTTGAAAGCTTATATTGAATGCCGCCAGGTGAATACTAAACATCACATTATTTAAAGGAATTTCATAACACTTTGGAGATCTCACATTGCATAGCAGATGTCGGTTCCCTTTTACAAGGTGAGATTTCGGTAAGTTTAGAGTTGGCGTAAGACACATATGCTAAAAGTATAGAGCACACAGATTTCAAACTACTTTATACAGTTCTTCTCGGGTGAGGCTGATGGGCTCTATATCGGCATTTGCGTTGTGATGTTCGGAATGGAATATTACAGAATATCATTAGCAAAAATCTGAAATTATAAGCTCTGCTTTCGAATGTTGAGAAAATCTTGTATTCACTTTAGTTCTTCATATTGACATTTTTAAGCAATCTCCCCTCTTATTGAATGAACACTGCATCTCTACAATCTGATAATGTTTCCTCCTATCTCCCTGAAGTAGCATTTCCATGTCCTGAACCAAGGAACAGCAGTTGCCTCCGGGATTCACTCTTGATATCTATAGGCTTGTTTAATCACATCTGAGCCGTCGAAAAAAAAGCAGAGGCACCAGATAATGTTGATCTGATCAAGTAGCACCGACCAAACTGCAGGACAGAAAAACAGCATTCAAGGAACAATCTACAAAACTTAGCAAAAAAAAAAGAGAAAATAAATCGAAAGGGACGGCAGAAAGCCTACAAATCCGGAAATTTTCTGTTTAATGTGCTACGATAATTGTACCGTGGAACTGCCTATTTCTCACGTCTGTATCCCACCTGTCGTAAACAGTTTGTACAAAAATGGGCTTCCCGGAAGATAAGGTGTCAAATCTGACTGGATGAATGCAGGGGCAGTTGTACTTGTTCAATTTACACCGCAGGGAAATGCAGAAAAGTGTCGAATGACCGTGATAGAAAGTATAATTTATTATTCTTGTGTATCTTCAGATTAACTAGGACATGGATCGTAGGAACGTAGCAGATTGAGAGAAGATTTGATACAGGAATCAAAATTATAAGGAGTACAGTCAGGAAAATGCGAGCAGGCTTTTCCCACTTTGTTTCGGTGGAACTACAACTAGAGGTCGCGGGTCAATAGTGAAAGGAGGAAGTTTAAAAAGAGTACGTGTGGAAACTTCTTCCCCCACAGAGACGTCAGAGTACAAAATGAGCTCCCAGAGCAAGTGGTGCTTCCCGGTTCAATTTCAACGCTTAACAGATGTTTGGAAAGGTACACGGATAGCAGGGGTAAGGAGAGCGATGTCACTCTGAAAGTCGCTGACGGTATGCAGTTTAAATGATTCGGCAAGGACCAGATAGGCCGACATGCCTGAGTAAATCCTCGATGTTCTGTGACTCTAGCATTCAAGTTGAAGACACTCCCATCACCAAGACAGATAGGAGTCCAGTCAAAACTGTAGAAGCTTTTTTGTGGGCCTGCTATATTCAGAACAATATAAATTAAATCACACTGCGCAGAGACGACACCGAAGGAATTTTGACTTTAGACGTTTCAAACAAAATGCATCCGATGACATCGTCCGCCCAATTATTATTCTACGAAGTGCGGCCAACAGTACATACAATTGGTACTAATTTTTCAGAAACCGTTTCCTGGAAAGCTGGTTAACTGCATGTACGAACCTACAAAACATTCTGTGCTGTTAGAATGGAATATTACTATATTTGTACTTGAATTGTTATAATGATTATCCAAAATGATGGCATGCATATGGATTTCTCCAATTTCCATTATGTTTCTTTTTGCCATTATCCTTTCCTCTTCTCAAATCCAAGCTCAGATATTTTTCTCTCCCGTCCTTTAATTTTACCATCCATTTATCATTTATTCAAATATCTGAAGCTGAATCGGCCCTTCCGGATATTCAAGCTACAATCATCATTCTGTGGAGCTCCATCCTCCCTCTCTGAAGATGAATTTACAAAATTAGACTTCCCGGCAGACAAGGAGTGAATGCAGGAGGAATTGTACTTGTTCAATTCATACTGTAGGAGAAGGTAGAAACGTGCCGAAACACTAAGATAGAAGGTATAGTTTATTCTGGTACAGCTTCAGCTGAAATTTGCCCTTTCAAGCTTTTTCTTGCGCACCGCAAGCATCTTTGAATACTATACATACCAAAGTCAATAAAAGTTAAACTCACCTACTGCATTTATCTGCACTGGTGTACTGTAATCCGACTCTACAATTCTGCCAAGCAGTTTGCGTGTGTAAAAACACATGTAAGATTTCGAGCCGGCCAAATTTTCTGCGATCTTAAACGTGACTCCGTTTCGCGCAGAAGTGTACTTGGGTTCTATTGATACACGTTGTCCATCCTTGTATAGGAAAAAGCTGTTTATCGAATATCGACCTGGCGGTGGTCTACATGTAAAAGTGACCAATTCGCCGAACACATAGACTTTGTCCGGGCGATCAGGAGACAATAGAGGTTCCTCCGGACGATCTGGAAGTTGAGAAAAAAAAACAGTAAGTAAACCATACCGCGCATTGAAGGCACAAAAGATAACTTCTCCTTTAAGCATTTGGAATGTAATTTAACATTAGATGACACCCGGTCGCCCAGGTATCAGTAATGGCAATTGATCCTAATTTCGAGAAACTATGTCGTGGATAGCTTTTTAACTGCCATAGGAAGTTGCAATCATTCTGTGTTATTGGAATGGAATTTTGTGTTAACGGTGCTCATATTGTTATCATCATTATCGAAACTGATGGCAGGAACATTGATTGTTTCTTCCTGTAACATTTTTTCGCCATCTTCCTTCCCTCTTCTTCAATTTCCTTACATTAGACTCTCAAGTCTTGCCGTCACCTTTCTATTACCGCCCGTTGATGCTCCCCCGGCTTCCCATTCGCCCATAGTCGACTCTGCTGTCCTATCGGATTCTTTTTTCTTCAGCGTTTTATTTATTCTATACATTTATAATTTATTGAAAGCTGCTGCGCAGATTAGGACTTTCCGGTTCTATGAAATGCTATGATGTTGCTGCACTCTTGCGGTCTGAGATTGACTTTGCCAGGGACATTTAAAAGTTACCTTTGGGATCCACCTTGTGAATAAGCAATAGCATAGCATTTTAAGCATTTTCAGTTCCCTTTAGCGACCTTACTTTGCATAGCCGATATCTGTTCTCTTTTACATGTTGGAGAGAATGGGGTATCAATTCAGTCGGCGAAAAACTTATATAAAAAGGTAAACTGCATACTTCCCAATGTACCAACGTTAGCTCTGCCTGCACTTCATTAAGAGTACTTATTTTGTTATCGTCATTATCCAAACTGATGGCATGTACATCGATTTCTCCAACTTCTTGCACCAAATATTCACAATTCTTTTCTCCTCTTCCTCAATTGCCTTACTATAGCTTCTTACCTCTCGTCGTCCCATATCTATCGCCACACATGCTCCTTTCTCCTGTAGCTCACTCTCTTATCCCATAAGTTTCCTTTTTCTCCAGCTCTTAATCTTCTTGATTTGCTTATAGATACAGAGCGGAATAGACTCTTATGGTTCTTCGAGCTGCTATGATATTCTCACTCTTTTCCAATCCGAGATTGACCATGACTCGATTGTTGAAAGCTTATATTGAATGCCGCCAGGTGAATACTAAACATCACATTATTTAAAGGAATTTCAGAACACTTTGGAGATCTCACATTGCATAGCAGATGTCGGTTCCCTTTTACAAGGTGAGATTTCGGTAAGTTTAGAGTTGGCATAAGACACATATGCTAAAAGTATAGAGCACACAGATTTCAAACTACTTTATACAGTTCTTCTCGGGTGAGGCTGATGGGCTCTATATCGGCATTTGCGTTGTGATGTTCGGAATGGAATATTACAGAATATCATTAGCAAAAATCTGAAATTATAAGCTCTGCTTTCGAATGTTGAGAAAATCTTGTATTCACTTTAGTTCTTCATATTGACATTTTTAAGCAATCTCCCCTCTTACTGAATGAACACTGCATCTCTACAATCTGATAATGTTTCCTCATATCTCCCTGAAGTAGCATTTCCATGTCCTGAACCAAGGAACAGCAGTTGCCTCCGGGATTCACTCTTGATATCTATAGGCTTGTTTAATCACATCTGAGCCGTCGAAAAAAAGCAGAGGCACCAGATAATGCTGATCTGATCAAGTAGCACCGACCAAACTGCAGGACAGAAAAACAGCATTCAAGGAACAATCTACAAAACTTAGCAAAAAAAAAAGAAAATAAATCGAAAGGGACGGCAGAAAGCCTACAAATCCGGAAATTTTCTGTTTAATGTGCTACGATAATTCTACCGTGGAACTGCCTATTTCTCACGTCTGTATCCCACCTGTCGTAAACAGTTTGTACAAAAATGGGCTTCCCGGAAGATAAGGTGTGAAATCTGACTGGATGAATGCAGGGGCAGTTGTACTTGTTCAATTTACACCGTAGGCAAATGCAGAAATGTGTCGAATGACCGTGGTAGAAAGTATAATTTATATTCTTGTGTATCTTCATATTAAATAGGACTTGGATCGTAGGAACGTAGAAGATTGAGAGAAAATTTGATAGAGGTATCAAAATTTTAAGGAGTTTAGTCAGAGAAAATGCGAGCAGGCTTTTTCCACTGAGTTTTGGTGGAGCTACAACTAGAGGTCATGGTTCAATAGTGAAAGGAGGAAGTTTAAAACGAGTACGTGTGGTAACGTCTTCCCCCACAGAGACGTCAGAGTACTAAATGAGCTCCCAGAGCAAGTGGTGCTTCCGGGTTCAATTTCAACCCTTATCAGATGTTTGGAAAGGTACACGAATAGCAGTGGTAAGGAGAGCGATGTCACTCTGAATGTCGCTGACAGTATGCAGTTTAAATGTTTTGGCAAGGATCAGATAGCCGACATGACTTTGTAAATGCTCGATATTCTGTGACTCGAACATTCAAGTTGAAGACACCCCCATCACAAAGATGATAGGAGTCTAGTCAGGAGACCGTAGAAGCGTTTTTGTGGGCCAGTTATATTCAAAATAATATAAATTTAAATCACACGGCGCACAGACGACACCGAAGTAATTTTGTCTTTAGACGTTTTCAAACAGAATGCATCAGATGACATCGTCCGCCCAAATATTACTCTACCAAGTGCGGCCAACAACACATACAATTGATACTAATTTTTGAGAAACCGTTCCTGGAAAGCTGGTTAACTGCATGTACGAACCTACAAACATTCTGTGCTGTTAGAATGGAATATTACCATATCTATACTTGAATTTTTATAATGATTATCCAAAATGATGGCATGCATATAGATGTCTCCAATTTCCATTATGTTTCTTTTTGCCATTATCCTTTCCTCTTCTCAAATACAAGCTCAGATTTCTTTCTCTCCCGTCCTTTATTTTTACCATCTATCTATCATTTATTCAGAGATGTGAAGCTGAATCGGCCCTTTCGGACTTTCGAGCTACAATCATCATTCCGTGGAGCTCCATCCTCCCTGTCTGAAGATGCATTTACAAAATTAGACTTCCCGACAGACAAGGAGTGAATGCAGGAGGAATTGTATTTGTTCTCTTCATACCGTAGGAGAAGGTAGAAACATGCCGAAACACTGAGATGGAAGGTATAGTTTATTATTCTGGTACATCTTCAGCTGACATTTGCCCTTTCAAGCATTTTCCCGCGCAACGCTAGTATCTTTGAATACTATACATACCAAAGTCGAAAATAGTTAAACTCACCTACTGCATTTATCTGCACTGGTGTACTGTATTCCGACTCTACAATTCTGCCAAGCAGTTTGCGTGTGTAAGAACACATGTAAGATTTCGAGCCGGCCAACTTTTCTGCGATCTTAAACGTGACTTCGTCTCGCTCAGAAGTGTACTTGGGTTCTATTGGTACACGTTGCCCATCCTTGTATAGGAAAAAGCTGTTTATCGAATATCGACCAGGCGGTGGTCTACATGTAAAAGTGACCAATTCGCCTAACACATAGACTTTGTCCGGGCGATCAGGAGACAATAGAGGTTCCTCCGGACGATCTGGAAGTTGAGAAAAAAAAAACCAGTAAGTAAACCATACCGCGCAGAGAAGGCACAAAAGATAACTTCTCCTTTAAGCATTTGGAATGTTATTTCACATTAGATGACACCCGATCGCCCAGGTATCAGTAATGGCAATTGATCCTAATTTCGAGAAACTATGTCGTGGATAGCTTTTTAACTGCTGTAGGAAGTTGCAATCATTCTGTGTTATTGGAATGGAATTTTGTGTTAACGGTGCTCATATTGTTATCATCATTATCGGAACTGATGGCAGGAACATTGATTGTTTCTTCCTGTAACATTTTTTCGCCAACTTCCTTCCCTCTTCTTCAATTTCCTTACATTAGACTCTCAAGTCTTGCCGTCACCTTTCTATTACCGCCCGTTGATGCTCCCCCGGCTTCCCATTCGCCCATAGTCGACTCTGCTGTCCTATCGGATTCTTTTTTCTTCAGCGTTTTATTTATTCTATATATTTATAATTTATTGAAAGCTGCTGCGCAGATTAGGACTTTCCGGTTCTATGAAATGCTATGATGTTGCTGCACTCTTGCGGTCTGAGATTGACTTTGCCAGGGACATTTAAAAGTTACCTTTGGGATCCACCTTGTGAATAAGCAATAGCATAGCATTTTAAGCATTTTCAGTTCCCTTTAGCGACCTTACTTTGCATAGCCGATATCTGTTCTCTTTTACATGTTGGAGAGAATGGGGTATCAATTCAGTCGGCGAAAAACTTATATAAAAAGGTAAACTGCATACTTCCCAATGTACCAACGTCAGCTCTGCCTGCACTTCATTAAGAGTACTTATTTTGTTATCGTCATTATCCAAACTGATGGCATGTACATCGATTTCTCCAACTTCTTGCACCAAATATTCACAATTCTTTTCTCCTCTTCCTCAATTGCCTTACTATAGCCTCTTACCTCTCGTCGTCCCATATCTATCGCCACACATGCTCCTTTCTCCTGTAGCTCACTCTCTTATCCCATAAGTTTCCTTTTTCTCCAGCTCTTAATCTTCTTGATTTGCTTATAGATACAGAGCGGAATAGACTCTTATGGTTCTTCGAGCTGCTATGATATTCTCACTCTTTTCCAATCCGAGATTGACCATGACTCGATTGTTGAAAGCTTATATTGAATGCCGCCAGGTGAATACTAAACATCACATTATTTAAAGGAATTTCAGAACACTTTGGAGATCTCACATTGCATAGCAGATGTCGGTTCCCTTTTACAAGGTGAGATTTCGGTAAGTTTAGAGTTGGCATAAGACACATATGCTAAAAGTATAGAGCACACAGATTTCAAACTACTTTATACAGTTCTTCTCGGGTGAGGCTGATGGGCTCTATATCGGCATTTGCGTTGTGATGTTCGGAATGGAATATTACAGAATATCATTAGCAAAAATCTGAAATTATAAGCTCTGCTTTCGAATGTTGAGAAAATCTTGTATTCACTTTAGTTCTTCATATTGACATTTTTAAGCAATCTCCCCTCTTACTGAATGAACACTGCATCTCTACAATCTGATAATGTTTCCTCCTATCTCCCTGAAGTAGCATTTCCATGTCCTGAACCAAGGAACAGCAGTTGCCTCCGGGATTCACTCTTGATATCTATAGGCTTGTTTAATCACATCTGAGCCGTCGAAAAAAAGCAGAGGCACCAGATAATGTTGATCTGATCAAGTAGCACCGACCAAACTGCAGGACAGAAAAACAGCATTCAAGGAACAATCTACAAAACTTAGCAAAAAAAAAGAAAATAAATCAAAAGGGACGGCAGAAAGCCTACAAATCCGGAAATTTTCTGTTTAATGTGCTACGATAATTGTACCGTGGAACTGCCTATTTCTCACGTCTGTATCCCACCTGTCGTAAACAGTTTGTACAAAAATGGGCTTCCCGGAAGATAAGGTGTCAAATCTGACTGGATGAATGCAGGGACAGTTGTACTTGTTCAATTTACACCGCAGGGAAATGCAGAAAAGTGTCGAATGACCGTGATAGAAAGTATAATTTATTATTCTTGTGTATCTTCAGATTAACTAGGACTTGGATCGTAGGAACGTAGCAGATTGAGAGAAGATTTGATACAGGAATCAAAATTATAAGGAGTTTAGTCAGAGAAAATGCAAGCAGGCTTTTTCCACTGAGTTTTGGTGGAGCTACAACTAGAGGTCATGGTTCAATAGTGAAAGGAGGAAGTTTAAAAAGAGTACGTGTGGTAACGTCTTCCCCCACAGAGACGTCAGAGTACTAAATGAGCTCCCAGAGCAAGTGGTGCTTCCGGGTTCAATTTCAACCCTTATCAGATGTTTGGAAAGGTACACGAATAGCAGTGGTAAGGAGAGCGATGTCACTCAGAATGTCGCTGACAGTATGCAGTTTAAATGTTTTGGCAAGGATCAGATAGCCGACATGACTTTGTAAATGCTCGATATTCTGTGACTCGAACATTCAAGTTGAAGACACCCCCATCACAAAGATGATAGGAGTCTAGTCAGGAGACCGTAGAAGCGTTTTTGTGGGCCAGTTATATTCAAAATAATATAAATTTAAATCACACGGCGCACAGACGACACCGAAGTAATTTTGTCTTTAGACGTTTTCAAACAGAATGCATCAGATGACATCGTCCGCCCAAATATTACTCTACCAAGTGCGGCCAACAACACATACAATTGATACTAATTTTTGAGAAACCGTTTCCTGGAAAGCTGGTTAACTGCATGTACGAACCTACAAACATTCTGTGCTGTTAGAATGGAATATTACCATATCTATACTTGAATTTTTATAATGATTATCCAAAATGATGGCATGCATATAGATGTCTCCAATTTCCATTATGTTTCTTTTTGCCATTATCCTTTCCTCTTTTCAAATACAAGCTCAGATTTCTTTCTCTCCCGTCCTTTATTTTTACCATCTATCTATCATTTATTCAGAGATGTGAAGCTGAATCGGCCCTTTCGGACTTTCGAGCTACAATCATCATTCCGTGGAGCTCCATCCTCCCTGTCTGAAGATGCATTTACAAAATTAGACTTCCCGACAGACAAGGAGTGAATGCAGGAGGAATTGTATTTGTTCTCTTCATACCGTAGGAGAAGGTAGAAACATGCCGAAACACTGAGATGGAAGGTATAGTTTATTATTCTGGTACATCTTCAGCTGACATTTGCCCTTTCAAGCATTTTCCCGCGCAACGCTAGTATCTTTGAATACTATACATACCAAAGTCGAAAAAAGTTAAACTCACCTACTGCATTTATCCGCACAGATGTACTGTATTCCGACTCTACAATTCTGCCAAGCAGTTTGCGTGTGTAAGAACACATGTAAGATTTCGAGCCGGCCAAATTTTCTGCGATCTTAAACGTGACTTCGTCTCGCTCAGAAGTGTACTTGGGTTCTATTGGTACACGTTGCCCATCCTTGTATAGGAAAAAGCTGTTTATCGAATATCGACCAGGCGGTGGTCTACATGTAAAAGTGACCAATTCGCCTAACACATAGACTTTGTCCGGGCGATCAGGAGACAATAGAGGTTCCTCCGGACGATCTGGAAGTTGAGAAAAAAAAAACCAGTAAGTAAACCATACCGCGCAGAGAAGGCACAAAAGATAACTTCTCCTTTAAGCATTTGGAATGTTATTTAACATTAGATGACACCCGATCGCCCAGGTATCAGTAATGGCAATTGATCCTAATTTCGAGAAACTATGTCGTGGATAGCTTTTTAACTGCTGTAGGAAGTTGCAATCATTCTGTGTTATTGGAATGGAATTTTGTGTTAACGGTGCTCATATTGTTATCATCATTATCGGAACTGATGGCAGGAACATTGATTGTTTCTTCCTGTAACATTTTTTCGCCATCTTCCTTCCCTCTTCTTCAATTTCCTTACATTAGACTCTCAAGTCTTGCCGTCACCTTTCTATTACCGCCCGTTGATGCTCCCCCGGCTTCCCATTCGCCCATAGTCGACTCTGCTGTCCTATCGGATTCTTTTTTCTTCAGCGTTTTATTTATTCTATACATTTATAATTTATTGAAAGCTGCTGCGCAGATTAGGACTTTCCGGTTCTATGAAATGCTATGATGTTGCTGCACTCTTGCGGTCTGAGATTGACTTTGCCAGGGACATTTAAAAGTTACCTTTGGGATCCACCTTGTGAATAAGCAATAGCATAGCATTTTAAGCATTTTCAGTTCCCTTTAGCGACCTTACTTTGCATAGCCGATGACTGTTCTCTTTTACATGTTGGAGAGAATGGGGTATCAATTCAGTCGGCGAAAAACTTATATAAAAAGGTAAACTGCATACTTCCCAATGTACCAACGTCAGCTCTGCCTGCACTTCATTAAGAGTACTTATTTTGTTATCGTCATTATCCAAACTGATGGCATGTACATCGATTTCTCCAACTTCTTGCACCGAATATTCGCAATTCTTTTCTCCTCTTCCTCATTTCCTTACTATAGCCTCTTACCTCTCGTCGTCCCATATCTATCGCCACACATGCTCCTTTCTCCTGTAGCTCACTCTCTTATCCCATAAGTTTCCTTTTTCTCCAGCTCTTAATCTTCTTGATTTGCTTATAGATACAGAGCGGAATAGACTCTTATGGTTCTTCGAGCTGCTATGATATTCTCACTCTTTTCCAATCCGAGATTGACCATGACTCGATTGTTGAAAGCTTATATTGAATGCCGCCAGGTGAATACTAAACATCACATTATTTAAAGGAATTTCAGAACACTTTGGAGATCTCACATTGCATAGCAGATGTCGGTTCCCTTTTACAAGGTGAGATTTCGGTAAGTTTAGAGTTGGCATAAGACACATATGCTAAAAGTATAGAGCACACAGATTTCAAACTACTTTATACAGTTCTTCTCGGGTGAGGCTGATGGGCTCTATATCGGCATTTGCGTTGTGATGTTCGGAATGGAATATTACAGAATATCATTAGCAAAAATCTGAAATTATAAGCTCTGCTTTCGAATGTTGAGAAAATCTTGTATTCACTTTAGTTCTTCATATTGACATTTTTAAGCAATCTCCCCTCTTACTGAATGAACACTGCATCTCTACAATCTGATAATGTTTCCTCCTATCTCCCTGAAGTAGCATTTCCATGTCCTGAACCAAGGAGCAGCAGTTGCCTCCGGGATTCACTCTTGATATCTATAGGCTTGTTTAATCACATCTGAGCCGTCGAAAAAAGCAGTGGCACCAGATAATGTTGATCTGATCAAGTAGCACCGACCAAACTGCAGGACAGAAAAACAGCATTCAAGGAACAATCTACAAAACTTAGCAAAAAAAAAAGAAAATAAATCGAAAGGGACGGCAGAAAGCCTACAAATCCGGAAATTTTCTGTTTAATGTGCTACGATAATTGTACCGTGGAACTGCCTATTTCTCACGTCTGTATCCCACCTGTCGTAAACAGTTTGTACAAAAATGGGCTTCCCGGAAGATAAGGTGTCAAATCTGACTGGATGAATGCAGGGGCAGTTGTACTTGTTCAATTTACACCGCAGGGGAATGCAGAAAAGTGTCGAATGACCGTGATAGAAAGTATAATTTATTATTCTTGTGTATCTTCAGATTAACTAGGACTTGGATCGTAGGAACGTAGCAGATTGAGAGAAGATTTGATACAGGAATCAAAATTATAAGGAGTATAGTCAGGAAAATGCGAGCAGGCTTTTCCCACTTTGCTTCGGTGGAACTACAACTAGAGGTCGCGGGTCAATAGTGAAAGGAGGAAGTTTAAAAAGAGTACGTGTGGAAACTTCTTCCCCCACAGAGACGTCAGAGTACAAAATGAGCTCCCAGAGGAAGTGGTGCTTCCCGGTTCAAATTCAACGCTTAACAGATGTTTGGAAAGGTACACGGATAGCAGGGGTAAGGAGAGCGATGTCACTCTGAAAGTCGCTGACGGTATTCAGTTTAAATGATTCGGCAAGGACCAGATAGGCCGACATGCCTGAGTAAATCCTCGATGTTCTGTGACTCTAGCATTCAAGTTGAAGACACTCCCATCACAAAGACAGATAGGAGTCCAGTCAAAACTGTAGAAGCTTTTTTGTGGGCCTGCTATATTCAAAACAATATAAATTAAATCACACTGCGCAGAGACGACACCGAAGGAATTTTGACTTTAGACGTTTCAAACAAAATGCATCCGATGACATCGTCCGCCCAATTATTATTCTACGAAGTGTGGCCAACAGTACATACAATTGGTACTAATTTTTCAGAAACCGTTTCCTGGAAAGCTGGTTAACTGCATGTACGAACCTACAAAACATTCTGTGCTGTTATTATGGAATATTACTATATTTGTACTTGAATTGTTATAATGATTATACAAAATGATGGCATGCATATGGATTTCTCCAATTTCCATTATGTTTCTTTTTGCCATTATCCTTTCCTCTTCTCAAATCCAAGCTCAGATATTTTTCTCTCCCGTCCTTTAATTTTACCATCCATTTATTATTTATTCAAAGATCTGAAGCTGAATCGGCCCTTCCGGATATTCAAGCTACAATCATCATTCTGTGGAGCTCCATCCTCCCTCTCTGAAGATGAATTTACAAAGTTAGACTTCCCGGCAGACAAGGGGTGAATGCAGGAGGAATTGTACTTGTTCAATTCATACTGTAGGAGAAGGTAGAAACGTGCCGAAACACTAAGATAGAAGGTATAGTTTATTCTGGTACAGCTTCAGCTGAAATGTGCCCTTTCAAGCATTTTCTTGCGCACCGCAAGCATCTTTGAATACTATACATACCAAAGTCAATAAAAGTTAAACTCACCTACTGCATTTATCTGCACTGATGTACTGTAATCCGACTCTACAATTCTGCCAAGCAGTTTGCGTGTGTAAAAACACACGTAAGATTTCGAGCCGGCCAAATTTTCTGCGATCTTAAACGTGACTCCGTTTCGCGCAGAAGTGTACTTGGGTTCTATTGATACACGTTGTCCATCCTTGTATAGGAAAAAGCTGTTTATCGAATATCGACCTGGCGGTGGTCTACATGTAAAAGTGACCAATTCGCCTGACACATAGACTTTGTCCGGGCGATCAGGAGACAATAGAGGTTCCTCCGGACGATCTGGAAGTTGAGAAAAAAAAAAAAACAGTAAGTAAACCATACCGCGCAGAGAAGGCACAAAAGATAACTTCTCCTTTAAGCATTTGGAATGTTATTTAACATTAGATGACACCCGGTCGCCCAGGTATCAGTAATGGCAATTGATCCTAATTTCGAGAAACTATGTCGTGGATAGCTTTTTAACTGCTGTAGGAAGTTGCAATCATTCTGTGTTATTGGAATGGAATTTTGTGTTAACGGTGCTCATATTGTTATCATCATTATCGAAACTGATGGCAGGAACATTGATTGTTTCTTCCTGTAACATTTTTTCGCCATCTTCCTTCCCTCTTCTTCAATTTCCTTACATTAGACTCTCAAGTCTTGCCGTCACCTTTCTATTACCGCCCGTTGATGCTCCCCCGGCTTCCCATTCGCCCATAGTCGACTCTGCTGTCCTATCGGATTCTTTTTTCTTCAGCGTTTTATTTATTCTATACATTTATAATTTATTGAAAGCTGCTGCGCAGATTAGGACTTTCCGGTTCTATGAAATGCTATGATTTTGCTGCACTCTTGCGGTCTGAGATTGACTTTGCCAGGGACATTTAAAAGTTACCTTTGGGATCCACCTTGTGAATAAGCAATAGCATAGCATTTTAAGCATTTTCAGTTCCCTTTAGCGACCTTACTTTGCATAGCCGATATCTGTTCTCTTTTACATGTTGGAGAGAATGGGGTATCAATTCAGTCGGCGAAAAACTTATATAAAATGGTAAACTGCATACTTCCCAATGTACCAACGTCAGCTCTGCCTGCACTTCATTAAGAGTACTTATTTTGTTATCGTCATTATCCAAACTGATGGCATGTACATCGATTTCTCCAACTTCTTGCACCAAATATTCACAATTCTTTTCTCCTCTTCCTCAATTTCCTTACTATAGCTTCTTACCTCTCGTCGTCCCATATCTATCGCCACACATGCTCCTTTCTCCTGTAGCTCACTCTCTTATCCCATAAGTTTCCTTTTTCTCCAGCTCTTAATCTTCTTGATTTGCTTATAATTTGCTTAATGATATAGAGCGGAATAGACTCTTATGGTTCTTCGAGCTGCTATGATATTCTCACTCTTTTCCAATCCGAAATTGACCATGACTCGATTGTTGAAAGCTTATATTGAATGCCGCCAGGTGAATACTAAACATCACATTATTTAAAGGAATTTCAGAACACTTTGGAGATCTCACATTGCATAGCAGATGTCGGTTCCCTTTTACAAGGTGAGATTTCGGTAAGTTTAGAGTTGGCGTAAGAGACATATGCTAAAAGTATAGAGCACACAGATTTCAAACTACTTTATACAGTTCTTCTCGGGTGAGGCTGATGGGCTCTATATCGGCATTTGCGTTGTGATGTTCGGAATGGAATATTACAGAATATCATTAGCAAAAATCTGAAATTATAAGCTCTGCTTTCGAATGTTGAGAAAATCTTGTATTCACTTTAGTTCTTCATATTGACATTTTTAAGCAATCTCCCCTCTTATTGAATGAACACTGCATCTCTACAATCTGATAATGTTTCCTCCTATCTCCCTGAAGTAGCATTTCCATGTCCTGAACCAAGGAACAGCAGTTGCCTCCGGGATTCACTCTTGATATCTATAGGCTTGTTTAATCACATCTGAGCCGTCGAAAAAAAGCAGAGGCACCAGATAATGTTGATCTGATCAAGTAGCACCGACCAAACTGCAGGACAGAAAAACAGCATTCAAGGAACAATCTACAAAACTTAGCAAAAAAAAAAAAAAGAAAATAAATCGAAAGGGACGGCAGAAAGCCTACAAATCCGGAAATTTTCTGTTTAATGTGCTACGATAATTGTACCGTGGAACTGCCTATTTCTCACGTCTGTATCCCACCTGTCGTAAACAGTTTGTACAAAAATGGGCTTCCCGGAAGATAAGGTGTCAAATCTGACTGGATGAATGCAGGGGCAGTTGTACTTGTTCAATTTACACCGTAGGCAAATGCAGAAATGTGTCGAATGACCGTGGTAGAAAGTATAATTTATATTCTTGTGTATCTTCATATTAAATAGGACTTGGATCGTAGGAACGTAGAAGATTGAGAGAAAATTTGATAGAGGTATCAAAATTATAAGGAGTTTAGTCAGAGAAAATGCGAGCAGGCTTTTTTCACTGAGTTTTGGTGGAACTACAACTAGAGGTCATGGTTCAATAGTGAAAGGAGGAAGTTTAAAACGAGTACGTGTGGTAACGTCTTCCCCCACAGAGACGTCAGAGTACTAAATGAGCTCCCAGAGCAAGTGGTGCTTCCGGGTTCAATTTCAACCCTTATCAGATGTTTGGAAAGGTACACGAATAGCAGTGGTAAGGAGAGCGATGTCACTCTGAATGTCGCTGACAGTATGCAGTTTAAATGTTTTGGCAAGGATCAGATAGCCGACATGACTTTGTAAATGCTCGATATTCTGTGACTCGAACATTCAAGTTGAAGACACCCCCATCACAAAGATGATAGGAGTCTATTCAGGAGACCGTAGAAGAGTTTTTGTGGGCCAGTTATATTCAAAATAATATAAATTTAAATCACACGGCGCACAGACGACACCGAAGTAATTTTGTCTTTAGACGTTTTCAAACAGAATGCATCAGATGACATCGTCCGCCCAAATATTACTCTACCAAGTGCGGCCAACAACACATACAATTGATACTAATTTTTGAGAAACCGTTTCCTGGAAAGCTGGTTAACTGCATGTACGAACCTACAAACATTCTGTGCTGTTAGAATGGAATATTACCATATCTATACTTGAATTTTTATAATGATTATCCAAAATGATGGCATGCATATAGATGTCTCCAATTTCCATTATGTTTCTTTTTGCCATTATCCTTTCCTCTTTTCAAATACAAGCTCAGATTTCTTTCTCTCCCGTCCTTTATTTTTACCATCTATCTATCATTTATTCAGAGATGTGAAGCTGAATCGGCCCTTTCGGACTTTCGAGCTACAATCATCATTCCGTGGAGCTCCATCCTCCCTGTCTGAAGATGCATTTACAAAATTAGACTTCCCGACAGACAAGGAGTGAATGCAGGAGGAATTGTATTTGTTCTCTTCATACCGTAGGAGAAGGTAGAAACATGCCGAAACACTGAGATGGAAGGTATAGTTTATTATTCTGGTACATCTTCAGCTGACATTTGCCCTTTCAAGCATTTTCCCGCGCAACGCTAGTATCTTTGAATACTATACATACCAAAGTCGAAAAAAGTTAAACTCACCTACTGCATTTATCCGCACAGATGTACTGTATTCCGACTCTACAATTCTGCCAAGCAGTTTGCGTGTGTAACAACACATGTAAGATTTCGAGCCGGCCAACTTTTCTGCGATCTTAAACGTGACTTCGTCTCGCTCAGAAGTGTACTTGGGTTCTATTGGTACACGTTGCCCATCCTTGTATAGGAAAAAGCTGTTTATCGAATATCGACCAGGCGGTGGTCTACATGTAAAAGTGACCAATTCGCCTAACACATAGACTTTGTCCGGGCGATCAGGAGACAATAGAGGTTCCTCTGGACGATCTGGAAGTTGGAAAAAAAAAACAGTAAATAAACCATACCGCGCAGAGAAGGCACAAAAGTTAACTTCTCCTTTAAGGATTTCGAAAGTAATTTATCATTAGATGACACCCGGTCGCCCAGGCATCAGTTATGGCAATTGATCCTAATCTCGAGAAGCTATGTCGTGGATATCTTTTTAACTGCGGGAGGAAGGTGCAATCATTCTGTGTTATTAGAATGGAATTTTGTGTTAACGGTGCTCATATTGTTATCATCATTATCGACACTGATGGCATGAATATTGATTGCTCCTTCCGTTAACATTTTTTCGCCATTTTCCTTACCTCCTCTTCAATTTCCTTACAATAGTCTCTCATGTCTTGCCGTCACCTTTCTATTACCGCCCGTTGATGCTCCCCCTGCTTCCCAATCGCCCATAGTCGATTCTACTCTTCTGTCGGATTCTTTATTCTTCAGCGTTTTATTTATTCTGTATATCTATAATTTATTTAAAGCTGCTGCGCAGATTAGGAATTTCCGGTTCTAAGAATTGCTATGATGTTGCTGTACTCTTGCGGTCTGATATTGACTTTCCCTTGGACTTTTAAAAGCTACTTTTGAGATCCACCTTGTGAATAAGCAATACCATGTCATTTTAAGCATTTTTAGTTCCCTTTAGCGATCTTACGTTGCATAGCCGATAACTGTTCTCTTTTACATATTGGAGATAATGCGATATCATTTCAGTCGGCGAAAAGCGTATATAAGAAGGTAAACTGCATACTTCCCAATGTACCACCGTCAGGTCTGCGTGCACTCCATTAAGGGTACTTATTTTGTTATCATAATTACCCAGACTGATGGCATGAACATCGGTTTCTCCAACTTCTTGTACCGATTTTTCGTAATTCTTCTCTCCTCTTCTTCAATTTCCTTACTATAGCCTCTTACCTCTTGTCGTCCCATAGCTATCGCTACACCCGTCCCTTTCTCCCGTAGTTCACTGTCCTTTCCTATAAGATTCCTTTTTCTCCAACTCTTAATCTTCTCCATCTAAGCATAATTAGCTTAATGATATTGTGCAGAATAGGCTCTTACGGTTCTTCGAGCTGCTATGATATTCTCGCTCTTTTTCCAATCCGAGATTGAGCATGACTTGATTTTTGAAAGCTTATTTTGAATGCCGCCAGGTAAATACAAAACAACTCATTATTTAATGCAATTTCAGAACACTTTGGAGATCTTACATTGCATAGCAGATGTCTGTTCCCTTTTACAAGTTGGCGAGATTTTCGTAAGTTTAGGTTTGGCGTAAGACAGATATGCTAAAAATATAGAGCACACAGGTTTCATTGTACCTTGTACAGTTCTACTCGGGTGACGTCGATGGGCTCTATATCGGCTTTTGCGTTGTGATGTTCGGAATGGAATATTGCAGAATTTGATTTGCAAAAGTCTGAAATTATAAGCTCTGCTTTCGAATGTTGAGAAAATCTTGTATTCAATTTGGTTCTTCATATTGACTTTTTAAGCAATCTCCCCTCTTAATGAATGCACTCCGCATCTCTACAATCTGATAATGTTTCCTCCTATCTCCCTGACGTAGCATTTCCATGTACTGAACCAAGGAACAGCAGTTGCCTCTGGGGTTTACTCTTGATAGCTGTAGGCTTGTTTAATCACATCAGAGCCGTAGAAAAAGAACGGAGGCACCAGATAATGTTGCTTTGATCAAACAGCACTGACCAAACAGCATGATAGAGCAACGGCATTCAAGGACCAATCTACAAAACTTAGGGGGAAAAAAGAGAAAATAAATCGAAAGGGACGGCAGAAAGCCGACAAATACGGGAACTTTCTGTTTAATATGCTATGATAATTGTTCCGTGAAACTGCCTTTTTCTCACGTCTGTATCCCAACTGTCTTAAACAGTTTGTACAAAAATCGGCTTTCCGGAAGATAAGGTGTCACATCCGTCTGGATGAATGCAGAAGAGTTGTACTTGTTCAATTTACAATGCAGGCAAATTCAGAAAAGTGTCTAATGACTGTGATAGAAATTTTAGTTTATCATTATTGTATATCGTCAGATTAAATAGGACTTTGATCCTTGGAACGTAGAGAATTGAGAGAAAATTTGATAGAGGTATACTAAATTGTAAGGAGTATAGTTAGAGAATTGCGAGCAGGCTTTTTCCACTGAGTTTTTGTGGAACTACAACTAGAGGTCATGGGTCAATATTGAAAGAAGGAAGTTTAAGAGGAATACGTGTAGTAACGTCTTCCCGCACAGAGTCGTCAGTGTACGAAATGTGCTCCCAAAGCAAGTAGTGCTTCTGGGTTCAATTTCAACGCCTATCAAAAAGCATAGCAGCGGATACGCTTCAGCTATAAACGAAATTGTTAGTAATTGACAATGCACCAGCGAGCACAAACCAGGAGAGAACAGAAACTGAAAACAATGGGGAACAGTATAAACATTAGGCAGGAAGAGTGAAAGGCTGTTATTCCAGCTGTCCTTGACTGCAAGGCAACCAGATACAGAAGATGCTGATTTAAATGAGAGTCTCGGCTCTTCATTGTTCAGACTGACATTTGAGGTATGAATAACGTATTGAACTCCCAATTGATCAGTTATTGCTTCTATTTGCTATGTGTTTGAAGAAGGAGAAATTACTGATAATCTGGATATTGTTGCAAGGGCAGGAATTATTGTTTATTCCCTAGCATTTCAGTAGAGCATTCAAGAGTTAGCCATCTTTCTCTGAAACACACAGACCGAATTGGGTAAGAACATGAGCTTTCTTGAAGGACAATTGCAAATTAATTGGGTTTTACAACAACCTGGCAGTTTCATGTCACGCTTCTTGAGATGTGTACAAGACAAACACATTAGAGATAAATATATGGAACCATATGCTTAGGATACACCACAAAATGGTCAATTACACTACTTCGTTATTTGTTCCAAAATAACTTGTCATTGAAATACCTCATGCCACAGGAAGAGCTTCGGTTGTTCTAAGCACAACAGAGCTAGAACGATTGAAGGATGAGGGGTTTTGTTACCAGTCAGAGAAAATATCACGGAGGAGCTGGAAGGACAGATTGGAGAACTCGTTTATTGAGGCTCTATGGGTGGAACTGAGGAATTAGAAAAGTATGACCACGGTAAAAGAACAATATTACAGACCGCCCAACAATCCCAGCGATTCAGAAAAAAAATTGTAGAGTGGTCGTTAATTGTGTAAGAAGCATAAGGTTGTTATAGGAGATGATTTTAAATTTCCGCTTATTAACTGGGAATCTCATTCTGTGAAAAGAGCGGATGGGAGAGGTTTTGTGAAATGTGTTAATGAAAGTTACCTGAGTTAGTACTTAGAAGCCTCAAGGAGAGACTTTGTGATACTTTTTTTGCTATTAGGGAAAATGATACGGCAGGTGACAGGCTTGTGTCACCAAGTAACCAAGATGGAGCCGACTAATTTTACAGCACTCTGCAGCATCATTTGGTCCTGTGCCGTAACATCCCCCACCCCCTCCCTGACCCATACCAGGCAGTGATGCAGCCTGTCTGAATGATCTCCATGTTACATCTGTATAATAGCACAACCCTTCTACTCCGAGGCTGTGCCCTCTGGTCAAGACTCTCCCACTTTAGGAAAGTTCTCTCTACGTCCACTCTACATCGGCATTTCAAATTCAACATCTTTCAAAGAGACTGCACACCCCTCAATCTTTAAAGTCTAGTGAGTAGAGGCCAGAGCCTCAAACGCTGTGTGTACGTTAACCCTTCATTTGGTGAACCTTTTGTCGTGAAATGCCATTGGATAGTCTCCAATACCGGCACACCCTTTCTGATGTTTGTCCTCTAGTCATAGGCTCACCCAGTATCGGAAATGCCATCTCTATATGTATTCTACCTGAACATGCTTGTGATTATAAGGGGTAAACATTATCGATACAAAAAAATACATAAAATCAGATTTAGTGTGGCTTGCGATGCAGGAAAACAAAGGACGGAAACACCTACAAGCAAACAATGGCAGAAGGCAATTAAAACAGACATTTAAGAATATTAGGTTATTCGGAGCATGAGGGAGATTTAATATGAATAGTTCCTAAAGCTGTCAAGAATAGGGAAAGTATTTTTTTTTTTACAATTCTCCGAACAAACCTGGAAATTAGCTCAAATTGATCGTGCCAGGAAATATAGAGAAGACGTAACCCGAAAATCAGAGCAGCGGAGACGGTTTAGCTATAACCGAAATCGTTAGTAATTGACAATGCACCAGCGAGCACAAACCAGGAGAGAACAGAAACTGAAAACAATGGGGAACAGTATAAACATTAGGCAGGAAGAGTGAAAGGCTGTTATTCCAGCTGTCCTTGACTGCAAGGCAACCAGATACAGAAGATGCTGATTTAAATGAGAGTCTCGGCTCTTCATTGTTCAGACTGACATTTGAGGTATGAATAACGTATTGAACTCCCAATTGATCAGTTATTGCTTCTATTTGCTATGTGTTTGAAGAAGGAGAAATTACTGATAATCTGGATATTGTTGCAAGGGCAGGAATTATTGTTTATTCCCTAGCATTTCAGTAGAGCATTCAAGAGTTAGCCATCTTTCTCTGAAACACACAGACCGAATTGGGTAAGAACATGAGCTTTCTTGAAGGACAATTGCAAATTAATTGGGTTTTACAACAACCTGGCAGTTTCATGTCACGCTTCTTGAGATGTGTACAAGACAAACACATTAGAGATAAATATATGGAACCATATGCTTAGGATACACCACAAAATGGTCAATTACACTACTTCGTTATTTGTTCCAAAATAACTTGTCATTGAAATACCTCATGCCACAGGAAGAGCTTCGGTTGTTCTAAGCACAACAGAGCTAGAACGATTGAAGGATGAGGGGTTTTGTTACCAGTCAGAGAAAATATCACGGAGGAGCTGGAAGGACAGATTGGAGAACTCGTTTATTGAGGCTCTATGGGTGGAACTGAGGAATTAGAAAAGTATGACCACGGTAAAAGAACAATATTACAGACCGCCCAACAATCCCAGCGATTCAGAAAAAAAATTGTAGAGTGGTCGTTAATTGTGTAAGAAGCATAAGGTTGTTATAGGAGATGATTTTAAATTTCCGCTTATTAACTGGGAATCTCATTCTGTGAAAAGAGCGGATGGGAGAGGTTTTGTGAAATGTGTTAATGAAAGTTACCTGAGTTAGTACTTAGAAGCCTCAAGGAGAGACTTTGTGATACTTTTTTTGCTATTAGGGAAAATGATACGGCAGGTGACAGGCTTGTGTCACCAAGTAACCAAGATGGAGCCGACTAATTTTACAGCACTCTGCAGCATCATTTGGTCCTGTGCCGTAACATCCCCCACCCCCTCCCTGACCCATACCAGGCAGTGATGCAGCCTGTCTGAATGATCTCCATGTTACATCTGTATAATAGCACAACCCTTCTACTCCGAGGCTGTGCCCTCTGGTCAAGACTCTCCCACTTTAGGAAAGTTCTCTCTACGTCCACTCTACATCGGCATTTCAAATTCAACATCTTTCAAAGAGACTGCACACCCCTCAATCTTTAAAGTCTAGTGAGTAGAGGCCAGAGCCTCAAACGCTGTGTGTACGTTAACCCTTCATTTGGTGAACCTTTTGTCGTGAAATGCCATTGGATAGTCTCCAATACCGGCACACCCTTTCTGATGTTTGTCCTCTAGTCATAGGCTCACCCAGTATCGGAAATGCCATCTCTATATGTATTCTACCTGAACATGCTTGTGATTATAAGGGGTAAACATTATCGATACAAAAAAATACATAAAATCAGATTTAGTGTGGCTTGCGATGCAGGAAAACAAAGGACGGAAACACCTACAAGCAAACAATGGCAGAAGGCAATTAAAACAGACATTTAAGAATATTAGGTTATTCGGAGCATGAGGGAGATTTAATATGAATAGTTCCTAAAGCTGTCAAGAATAGGGAAAGTATTTTTTTTTTTACAATTCTCCGAACAAACCTGGAAATTAGCTCAAATTGATCGTGCCAGGAAATATAGAGAAGACGTAACCCGAAAATCAGAGCAGCGGAGACGGTTTAGCTATAACCGAAATCGTTAGTAATTGACAATGCACCAGCGAGTACAAACCAGGAGAGAACAGAAACTGAACACAACGGGCAGCAAGGTAAACATTAGGCAGGAACAGTGAATTTGACGAACAACTGGTTGAAGCCGGATGGTTCGATGAGTGAAGAAGGACTGTGGGTGAGAAGGGATTAAAAATGCTGCTGCTGATGAGCCTGGACCGAGTGGTATGTGAGTCCTATTAGATGGATGGAGACTGAGAGGGGTCTACATTTCCAGGTTGGTGGCGCGTGGCCAAGTAGTTAGCGTGTTCTTTAGCGACCTGAAGGTCGTGAGTTCGAGCCCAGCCGAGGCAGCGTGTATCCTTGAGCACTTATCCACACAATGCTCCAGTCTGCTCAGCTGAAAATGGGTACCGGCAAAAAAAAGAGGGTCAACCTTGCGATAGACTGGCGTCCTATCCGGAAGGGGAGTGGGGAGTGTGGGTGGGAGTCTCGTACTCTCGGTCACTTCACGCCACACAAACCGGCATAAGCACCGGCTAGATGAGCTACAAAGGCTCGGGACAGGACTTTGGCTTTGACATTTACAGTCTGGGGACGCGAATGCTGAGCTGACCTAATAGATATGGCATGGAAGCGCATGAAAAGAGCCGATGGAAACCTTTAACAGTCTCGGATTTTTTTTTAAAGCAAATACCACGAGATAGATAATGAAGCTTGGGAGAGGATTTTCCAGCATTTCCCACGAGAAGTCCTTTTCCATAACAGAAAACGCAGCAAGAAATCAGTGAAGGTTAAGAGATGTGATTCTTTTTAGTTATTACATATTTATAATAATATGCGCACAGTTTGCCTACTGGAGCAATAAGCACACAACCGATGTCATTTCATTGGCTCCTCACGCAACGCAGGAAAATCTGAACAGCAAAGTTGCACACATCAGGACTTTTTTCATCGACCACTACTCGGCATTCAATATCATCATCGACGCAAAACTAATCAAGATCTCCAAGACCTTGGCCTCAATATCTCATTGTGCAATTGCATCCTCCATTTCTTCATTTGTAGATTCCAGTTAGTTCAGCTTGGCAACAATATCTTCTCCTTGATCTCCATCAACACAGGTGCAGCTGTGTGCTGAACTCCCTCCCCCCGCAACCGCTCTGCTCACTTTACACTTATGATAGCTTCAATGCCACATGCAAGTTTGCTGACGATACCAAGTCATAGGCTGAATCAAAGGCAGTGATGAATCCGCATACTGGAGCGAGATAGAAAATCTGGCTAAGGCATGCCATAACAACAAATTATTACACAACGGGATCAAGATTAAGGAGTTGAATATTGACTTCAGGAGGAGTTAACGAGAGTCAGTCCTCATCAGACGATCAGAAGTGGAAAGGTTCAGGAACGTTACATTGCTCGCTGTTATTACTTCCAAGGACCTGTTCTGGGCATAGCACGTGACTGTAGTTACGAAGAAAGCACGGCAGCACCTCTACTTACTTTAGACTTCGCGAAGATACCGCATTACATCTACAACTTAGAGGAACTTCTACAGATGTTTAGTGGAGCGCATGTTGACTGGCTGTATCGCAACATGGTACGAAAACAAGAACTACCTTGAACGGAACATCCTATAAAAAGTGATGGATATGGCCTAGTCCACGCCACCAGCTCCAGGAACGGTTGTTACCCATCAGCAATCAGGCTGTTGAACCAAAGGGGAGAACATTGCTCAACTTCACATTCCCCCTCATGTAATGCCGTAAATCCGATGTCGCCTACAAACTCGTTCGAAATTGTCACTTCGGCCTTGAAATAGCCTTCCTCAAATCATAACTGGTTCGGTGGGGCAGACCTGTGTCGCCAGAATTAAATACCACAGAGCTAGCCTTCAGCAGACATCGTACCTCTTGGTTCATCCATGGCTTTTGGTTCGGGACCGTACAGCAATTCTTTGTAGGCACACAGTCATCCGCACAGGTTTTAATGAAGTCGGTAACAACTGCAGCATACTCATCCAGGCTTGAAAATGAATCCCTGAGTACAGTCAAGCCCACTGATTCAAAGCAGTCCTGTAAGCGTTCCCGTGCTTCCCTTGTCCATACCTTTTTGGTCCTCACTATTGGTGCTTTAGTGTTCAGAGTAAATCTAAAAAAATAGATAGGCCAGGTACTCGGCTTGAGATCCTAGGTAACAGAAAAGCCAATTTTGATGGTATCAGAAAGGATCTGGCAAGTGTGGATTGTGACAAGCTGTTTCCTGACAAAGGTGTACTTGCTAAGTGGGACATCTTCAGAAATGAAAACTTGGAAGTACAAAGTTTGTATCTGTCAGAATAAAAGTTAACGATAGTAGGTGCAGGAAAAGAAAATACGTGTGGATTAAAAAAAAAACGATTTTGAGGTCCTGGTTAAGAAAAAGAGCAAGTGCATTGGAGGTATAGGCAGCTGGAAATAAACGTGCTTACGGAGTATGAGAAATGTACGAGAACACTTAAGAAAAAAATCAAGAAGTCTAAAAGAAGACATGAGTTTGCTTTAGCAGACATAGTGAAGGAGAATCCTAAAGGCTTCTACAGATGTGTTGAGAGCAAAAGCATTGCAAGGGACAAAACTGGTCTTCCGGATGATAATAATGGTAATCCATCCGTGGCGCCAAAAGCGATTTTGGAGATCTCAAATGATTTCTTCCATCTTATTTACTCAGGAAATGGATACACAGTCGTACAGAACTGAGGAAAAAGGGCATCAACTTCATGGACCTTGTACAGGTAACAGAGGACGAAGTGTTGGCTGTCTTGATCAAATCCCCAGGGGCTGACAAAGTGTTCCATCGGACCCTGGGGGAGGTAAGTGCAAAAATCTTCGGGGCACTAGCAGAAATATTTAAATCATCCTTTGGGCAAGTGAGATATCAGAGGATTGGGGGATAGCTAATGTTGTTCCGCTGTTTAAGAAAAAGATCTAAAGATAAACCAATGAATTATAGGCTGGTGAGCCTGATATCTGTAGACAGAAAGATATTAGAAGGTATTCCAAGGGACCGTATATATGTGTATTTGGAGGGCATGGACTGATTAAGTTAGTCAGTATGGTTTTGTGTGAAGTAGGTTATGTCTAACCAATTTTATAGAGTTTGTAGAGGAAGTTATCTGGAAGGTTGATGAAGGCAAGACAGTGGATGTTGCCTACATTGACGTCAGCAAGGTATTTGACAAAGATCCACATGGAAGTGTGGTCAGAAATTTTCAGTCACTTGGGACTCAATCTGAGGTAGTAAATTTGATTAAACATTGGTTCGTGGGAGAGCCAGAGCGTGGCGCTAGCCTGTAACTAGTGGAGCGTCGCATGGTTCAGTGCTGGGTCCATTGTTGCTTGCCATCTATATCAACGATCTGGATGATAATGTGTTTTAACGAGATCAGCAGATTGTGGATAACACACTTATTAGAGGTGTAGTGGACAGCGAGAAGGACTATCATGGCTTGCAACAGGATCTGGACCATCTGGAAAATTGACTGAATATAGCAGATGGAATTTAGTGCAGAAAAGTGCGAGTAGTTGCAGTTTGGTAGGTCCAACCAGTGTAGATCTCACACAGTGAAAGCTAGGGACCTGCATAATGCGATAGAAGATAGCAATATTGGAATACAAGTCCATAACGCACTGAAAGTAGCGTCACAGACTGATAGGGTCGTAAAGGAATGTTTTGGCATATTAGCTTTCATAAGTCAAAATACCGAACATTTGAGATAGGATGTTATATTGCAAGTATATAAAACATTGTTGAGGCCTAATTCAGAGTGCTGTGTGCGTGTTTGGTCACTTAATTACAAGACAGATATAATTACATTTGAAAGAGTACAGAGAAAACTCACAAGATGTCTGGACGACCTGAGATATATGGTAAGATTTAATAGGTTAGGATTTTGCACCTCGGGACGTGGAAGATTGGGAGGAGATTTCATAGAGATATATTTAATTATGAGAGGTATAGCTAGGGTAAATGCGAGATGTCTTTTTCTACTGAGTTTTGGTGAGACTACAACTAGAGGTCATGGGTCAATATTGAAAGGTTGAAGTTTGAGCGAAATATTAACGGAAACCTATTCACTCACAGTGTCGTAAGAGTAGGGAAATATGTATGGGTTCTATACCGGCACTTGCGTTGATTATGTTCGAAATGGAATTTAATGCAGGAATTCGTTTGCATATATCTGTGTAATTAAAATCTCTTCTTTCGAACGTTGAGAAAACCTTGTGTCCAATTTGATTCTTCAGATTGGCCATCTTAAACAATCTGTCCCTAATGAATGCACTGTGCATCTATTCTGCCTTGTAATCGCTCCTCCTATCTCCCTGAAATAGCAATTCCACGAACTGGACAAACGAATAGCATGGGCATTCAAGGAAATATCTATAAAATGTATCAATTGAGCAGAGAAAATAAATTGAATTAGACAGCAAAAGTAGACAAAGATGGAATCTTTCTGTTTAACATACCACAATAATCGTGGACCTGTGTAATTCTCACTTCTGTATCCTCCCTGTCTGAATCAATTTCAATCCCTTTGAGAAATCTTACATTGCATACATTTTTGCATCCCCCTGTCTGAAATAGTATTTATAAAAATGTGCTGCCTAGGAGTTAAGGTGTGACATCCGTCTGGATGAATGTAGGAGCAGTTGTAGCTTTTGAATTTACATCGTCGGCAAAGGCAGGAAGTTGTCGAAAGACAGTGAAAGGAAGTATAATTGATTATTCTGGTACATCTTCAGATGATGTCTGCCCTTTCAACCATGTTTCTGCGAACCACGAACATCATTGCAAACTATATATACTTAAGTCGATAAAAGTTAAACTCACCAACGACATCTATCCGTACTGTTGCACTAGTATGCGATTCTACATTTGTGCCGTTCACCTTGCATGTGTAAGAACAGGTGTACGATTCCGAACCGGCAGATATTTCTGTGATGGTGAACGTGGCGCTGTCTGCCTCTGAAGTGTATGTGGGTTTCGTTGATACACGTTCCGTGCCTTTGTACAGGACAAAGCTGCTGATCGAATCTGGACGGTGCGGTGTTGTACATGTAAAAGTGACCCGTTCACCTGACACATAGACTCTGTGTGGGCCAGGAGACAGTAGAGGTTTTTCTGGAAGATCTGGAAGTAGAAAATGTATAATTTAAATCACACTGTTCATAGAACCAATGTTCTCTGTAAAGGACTTCAAGAAGAATTCATCATTAGATTACCTCCGTCCGCCCAAGTTTTATTCTACCAGGCGCAGCCATCAATGTGGACAACAAATCCTGATGTCGAAAAACTGTGCCATGGAGAACTCATTAGCTGCTGTAGCAACCTGCAAACATTCTCTGTTGTTAGAATGGAATATTATCATAACGTTACTTCTTTCGTTATCATAATTATCCAAATCGTTGCAATGGACATAAATTGCTGCCATTTCCTTTAACATTCATTCGTCATTCCCTTTCCCTTTTCTTCAATTCCTCACTCAGGCCTCTTACCTCTTGTTGTCACATGCCTATCACCACGCTATGATGTCCCGCCTTCTTCACTTTAACCCATAGTCCACTCTCTTCCCCTATGAGATTCCTTTTTCTCCTGCCCCTTCTCATATAATTTATTCAGCGCATGCGCTGAATCGGCCTTTCATACCCGATATTGTCACACGCGTCGGTTCTGGGATGATTCTTGCCCAAGACTTATTGAAAAGCTAATCTTGAACAGTACGCAATGAGTAACACAGCCCGCATCATTTAAAGCAATTTCAGTTTCCTTTAGAGATTTCGCGGCCGCTGTATATTCAGTTTTACAAGTTGGTTTGAATTCGTGTTTTGGGGGATTTGGGTTAAAACACATATCCTAAGGATGTACCGTATACATTTCTCTTCCCGTGACATTGATGGGTTTTATATCAGCACTTGCGTTCATTACCCTGGTATGTTCGGAATTAAATTTATTGCAGAAATTCCTTAAAATGCAACTGTGGAATTATAACTTGTGCTTTCGAATGCTGTGAAAATTTTTTGTCCAATTTGATTCCTGAAGTTGACCTTTTTTAAACAATTTCTCCTTAATGAATGCACTCTGCACCTACAATGCTATCTGATAATCTTCCCTCCTTCCCTCCCTAAAATATCATTTCCATGAACTCAGCGAAGGAATAGCAGTTGCCTGTGGTCTTTATTCTTGATAGCGGTAGGTTTGTATTAAGCATATCATAAGAACATAAGGATTAGGAAAAGGAGTAAGCCTTCCGGCCCTTCGAGCCTGCCCCGCTTTTCAATAAGATCATGGCTGCTATGTCCGCAAACTAAGCTCCATCTACTTGGCTTTTCCCTATCCCATAACCCTAAATTCCCTTACTATTTAAAAACGTATCTAACTGTTTCTTAAATGTATTTAGTGAGGAAGCCTCAACTGCTTCCCTGGGCAGAGAATTCCACAGATTCACCAGTCTCTGGGAAAACAGTTTCTTCTCATCTCCGTCCTAAATCCCCTAGTTCCCGTCTCACCTACCAATGTAAGCAACTTTCCTACTTCTATCTTATCGAACCCTTTCCAAATTTTGTATGCTTGTACAAGATCCCCTGTCATTCTTCTGAACTCCAGAGAGTTTAGTCCCAGGTGACCCAATCTCTCCTCATAGGTTAACCCCTCCATTCCTGGAATCAACCTGGTGAACCTCCTCTGCACTGCCTCCAAATCCAGTATATTCTTCCTCAAGTATGAAGACCAGAACTGCACACAGTACTCCAAAGTGCTGCTCACCAGTACCCTGTATAGTTGCAGCATGACCTCCTTTTCTTGAATTCAATCCCTCTAGCAAAGAAGGCCAATATTTTGTTTGCCATCTTAATAACCTGTTGTACCTGCAAGGCAATTCTTTGCGAGTCATGAACAAGCACTCCAAAGTCCCTCTGCACAACAGCATGCTGCAATCTTTCAACATTTAAATAATAATCGGCTCTTCTATTATTCCCTCCAAAGTGGATGATCTCGCATTTACCAACATTATATTCCTTCTGCCAGACCTTAGCCCACTCACTTACCCTATCTTTATCCTTCTCCAGACTCTCCACATCCTTGGTACAATTTGGTTTTCCTCTCAGTTTAGTGTCATCAGCAAATTTCGTTACGCAACACTCAGTCCCTTCTTCCAAATCATCAATGTAAATAGTAAACATCTGCGGGCCAGCACCGACCCTGCGGCACCCCACTGACCACTGACTGCCAACCGGAGAAACACCCGTTTATACCAACTTTCTGCCTTCTATAAGTTATCGAATCCACTATTCATACCAATACACTTCCTCAGACTCTATGTATCCTTATCATATTTATAAGTTTATTGTGCGGCACCTTATTGAACGCCTTCTGGAAATCCAAGTATACGGCATCCACCTGTTCCCCTCTATCCAGTGTACTCATTATGTCCTCAAAGAACTCCAGTAAGCTTGTCAAACAGGACTTGCCCTTTCTGAATCCATGCTGCGTCTGTCTAATGGAACCACTCCTTTCTAAATGTTTCACTATTTCTTCTTTGATGACAGATTTAAGAATTTTCCCCATTACAGACGTTAAGCCAATTGGCCTATAGTTGCCCGTCTTTTGCTTACGTCCTTTTTAAAAAGGTGGCATGACATTTGCTGGCTTGCAGTCCGTCGGGATGTGCCCAGAGTCCAGAGAGTTTTGATAAATGATTACCAACGCGTCCACTTTAACCTCCGCCAATTACTTCAAGACCCTGTGATGCATCCCATTATCTACCTTCAGGCCCTCTAGTTCGCTGATCACTATCTCTTTAGTTGACAGTGATTTTATCGATATCCTCACCTCCCAATTCGTCCATAACAATTTTCTCTGGATATTAGACGTGTCTAATATCAAAGCCGTAGAAAAATTAGAGACAACGGATATTGTTGGTTTGTTCACATAACACATAGACCAAAGAGCAAAATAGAACCGCGGCATTCAAGGAACAATGAAAAGCGTTTATCACTCACCTGGATCATTTTCTCCCCGGGCCTGCACGACCACTGTAAATGGAAAATCATAACAAATTACATCAATTCTACTTCATGTCTGCATAAATCGTTCAAAGCAGCTTTACAGAAGAACCCACACAAAATGTTGGTGGAACACAGCAGGCCAGGCAGCATCTATAAGGAGAAGCACTGCCGACGTTTCGGGCTGACACCCTTCGTCAGGACTAACTGAAAGGAAAGACAGTAAGAGAATTGAAAGTAGGAGGGGGAGGGAAAATGCGAAATGATAGGAGAAGACCGGAGGGAGTGGAGTGAAGCTGAGAGCTGGAAAGGTGATTGGCGAAAGCAATACAGAGCTGGAGAAGGGAAAGGGAGGCCTCGGGAGAAAGAAACAGGGAAGGGAGCACCAGAGGGAGATGGATAACAAGCAGAGTGATGGGCAGAAAGAGAGGGGAAAAATGAGGGGGGAGAAAACTAAATATATCAAGGATGGGGTAAGAAGGAGGGGCATTAACGGAAGTTAGAGAAGTCAATGTTCATGCCATTAGGTTGGAGGGTACCCAGCTGGTATATAAGGTGTTGTTCCTCCAACCTGAGTGTGGCTTCATCTTGACCGTAGGAGAGGCCATGGATAGCCATTTCAGAATGGGTCGTGGAATTAAAGTGTGTGGCCACTGGGAGAACCTGCTTTCTCTGGCGTACAGAGCGTAGGTGTTCACCGAACCAGTCTCCCAGTCTGCGTCGGGCCTCACCAATATATAAAAGGCCACACCGGGAGCACCGGACGCAGTATTGTTTTTGTAATATATTTTTTATTGAAGATCATCATTAAACAAATATTTCCATAAGATGTATTTCAGACATTGTACATATATATCATATAATCATATATATCACAAATCTTCACAACGTATTTATCTCAGGTATACACTTACAGAAAAGAGTGAAAAGTAAAAACAAGCAAAAGGAAAGAACTGTGTACAAATAGGGAGTAATCTTTTTTTTTTACAACAGATTCATTGATTTGTGAGAATAAAATCAGGCCTATGAGGCATTATATAGTTAAACTATTTTTCCCATTATGAATCAAATTGTTCCAGCTCATGATTAACAGATGCTGTTATCTTCTCCATTTTGTAAATGTCCACTGTAATTTCCATCCATGTATTTAAAGTTGGGCTCTCCTGTGATAACCATTTCCTAGTGAGAGTCTTTTTACCAGCCACCAACAGTATATTCATTAAATATTTATCACTTTTCAACCATTATTGAGGTATATATCCAAAATATATGGTCTTACTCTCTAAGGGTATTTCACATTTAAAGATGTCTTGTAAGGCATTGTGTATCCCCCTCCAACAGTTTTTGATAACAGGACAGTCCGAAAAAATATGATAATGATTTGCATTTTGATTTCCACAATTTCTCCAGCAAACAGGGAGGTTACTATCATAATGGGATTTCTGAGAGTGTGTAATAAAATATCTTATCAAGTTTTTCCATCCAAACTCCCTCCATTTCTGTGAACTGGTACACATCCATTGATACCCCCATATTGTTGTCCATTCTTCCTCAGATATAATTTCCCTCCTTCCTTCTCACATTTTGTTTTAGTGTATGAATTGGAATGTGTTTTAAGATTTGAGAACCCCTTATACATGCTTGAAATGATTCTACCTCCATTATCTGAATTATATGCTTTTCTAAAGAGCTGTATCAAGCATGTACTTGCCTTGTTTACATTTTAATCGTCTTATTAACATATTGTCGCATCTGTAAATACCGATAAAAATCTTGTTTTTCTAATAAGTGTTTCTCTTTAAGCATTTCGAAACTGAACAGTGTTCCTTCTTTCATTATGTTGCAAAGAACTGTTATTCCTTCAGCTGTTGAGTCCTTAAATTTATCATCCAGTTTATGTGGTGTAAAATCCGAATCATATGCACACTATTTAAGAATTGCAATATCTCCCTCTAGATTATATTCTTTTATAGTAGTTTTTCATATTTTAAGAGTCAATTTCACCCATGGGTTATCAATAGTATTTATGTACCCTTGCAGGTTATTATCAGCCAAAATTGCTTGTATGAGGATGGGAAGTACCCGCTCCTCAATGTTTTTCCATTGAGCGTCATATGATGGGTTGCACCAACATATCACAGATCTCAACTGTGCTGCAAAGTAATAATCTCTAAGAGAAGGTAGGCCCCATCCTCCCTTTTCCTTTGCTAATTGCAAAGTTTTGAGACGAACTCTAGGCTTTTTACCTTGCCAAATATACCTTGATAGCATCTTGTTCAATTCATTGAATTGATTTTGATTAATCTCTGTTGGTAGGATCTGAAAGAGATATAACAGTCTGGGCTGTATATTCATTTTAATAGACTCAATCTTTGAACTGAGACGGAAATAAAAGGAATCAGGTTCCATCTTGCCACATCTTCCTTATTTTTTTTATATAAAGGCTGCTAATTACATTCTGATAATTTTGCCACATCTTTTGGTATAATGATGCCCAAATATTTGAAAGACTCTGTGTGCCATGCTCAGGGGCATCGACTTTCAATTTCTCTTTGTGGGCTATAGTAATATGAAAGTAATTGGGTTTTATCTATTTTGATCTTGTATCCTGATAATTGACCATATTGTTCAGATGATTGCATCAATTTAGGCAAAGAGTATGTTGGTTGCCCTAGATAGATCAAAATGTCATCCGCATAACAAGCCAATTTATGCTCTGCCCCTTTAATAGTAATTCCCCAGATATCTTCATTTTGTCTGATGTATTAAGCTAATGGTTCCAGATATAACGCGAAGTGCAGCGGTGACCATGCACAACCCTGTCTCGTTCCCCTTTCTAGGGTAAGACTATTTGATAAATATCCATTGATTTTAATCCTAGCAGTACTATTGTCATATATAGTGTCTGTATAGTTTTAATAATTTTGTCTTGGAAACCAAATCTATGAAAAACTCTGTAAAGAACATTCCAATTAACCGAATCAAATGCTTTTTTAGCGTCCACGCTTATCACTATTGCTTCGATTTTTTTTTTGTATATGATCCATAATGTGAAGTGTGCTTCGTATATTGTCTTGTGTCTGGCGTTGTCGTATAAAATCTGTCCGATCGTTACGTATCAGTATGGGTAGAAACTTCTCTAATCATTTGGCCATGATGGAGGTAAATAATCTATAAACTACATTAAGAACGGATATTGGTTTAAATGACCCGCATTCCATTTTATCCTTGCCTTCTTTCGGTATAGCTGAGATTATCACTTCCTTCCAACTGGGTGGCATTTGTGCTTTTTTTAGAGCCCAGTTCAGTGTGGGCAGTAAAACAGGAATTAACTCATTTTAAATGATTTATACTACTCTGCCGTATACCCATCTAATCCTGGTTACTTGCTTAATTTAAGCCTGCTAATTGCAACTTTCAATTCAACTTCAGTTATGTCAGCAGTCATCGTTCTATTTTGTTCTTCGCTTAAAGTGGGTAAATCTAGAGAATTCAAGAAGGTGTCAATTTGAGTTATGCTTCTCCCTGGAACTTTGGAATATAGAGTTTTGTAAAACACTTCAAAAGCTTTTTGAATTTCACTTAGCTTATTTTTTTAATCATTTTCGTTCTTGGGTCCCTAATTCTATGAATTGTATTTTCTGCTATTTTTTTCAGTTTCCACGCCAGTATTTTCATAGATTTCAATCCACTTTCATAATGTCTCTGCTTCCCAAACATTAAGTTTTTCCTGACTTCTTGCGTAGCAAAACTATTAATTTCATACCTAATTCTTTTAATTTCCCCTAATGTATCCTGTGCCAAATTCAATTTGTGTTTTTCTCTAGTTCCTTCAGCCTATTTTATAATTCCACTAATGTTTTATTCCTTATTTTTTTCTTATATGAAGATATCGCTGTAATTTTCCCTCTTAAGACAGCCTTCAGAGTATGCCATAAAATGGGCAGTGAAACCTCTCCATTATCATTAAATTCTAAGTAGGGACCAATTTCTTTTTTTTTAATTTGTTCCTCAAAGTACGGATCATTGAGTAGACTTGAATTTAGTTTGCAAATAGTATTCTTTGGTTGTAGGTCAAAATCAACAGATAAATATATAGGTGCATGGTCACTTACATCTATTGTCCCAATTCCATAGGTGTTTATTTTGTCTTTGTCTTTTCCAAATGTTATGAAATAGTGTCTTCTTGTATATACTGAATGGGCAGCAGAATAATGAGTGTAATCCCTTCTGTCAGGGAAAAGGTTCCTCCATATATCAATTAAACCAACATCCTCAAAAAGTGTATTCCCTTTCTTAGGTAAAGATTTTGTTTCATAGGTTTTTATATTGGAAGAGTCTAAGTTTGGTTGCAATTTAAGTCTCCCTCACATATCAGGAGACCTTCTGTTTCCGTTACCATAATATCAGTAATTTTCTGAAAGAAATCAATATCACTTCCCGGGGGTGCATATGTATTCAATAGAATAACTAAATTTCCGTCTATATTCCCCCTTACCAGAATATATCTGCCCTCTTTATCTGTCATTTCGAATAGTTTTTCAAAATTTATCTTACTTGAGATAAGAATAGCTACTCCTCTCCTATGTCCTGATTTATTTGAGGAGAAAAACAGATTAGTGAAGCCCATTCTCTTTAGTTTTTTATGCTCATTATCACTTAAATGAGTTTCCCGTAAATATACTACATGGGCTTGTTCTTTTCTCAGTTTGGATAAAATTCTCTTACGTTCAATTGGATGTAATAGCCAATTGACGTTAAAAGAAATGAATTTTACCTTGTCCTTAGTCATCTGTATTTATCTGTCAATGCATCATTGAAATTAGAATAAAACTGAATCAATCTACTCCCTGAACAAATAAGAACCAAGAAAAGCAAATAATAACGAAAATAGCAACGAACGTATGATTCTAAGGCTGAGGTCTCTAGTAGATGATCCTGCGTTGAGCAAGAGGAAATGTCTAGCTGTGGGGGATAACCCCTCCTACTTGTGAGTTGAGGGCCCCTATTGCAGCATTCATAAAAGTCAGTAAACAATCCATTACACAGAAAATATTTCCCTGTGTACTCCTCCTATATATACATACACACACACACACACACACACACACACACACACACACACATACACACACACACATATATATTACATTTCTACACATATGTCCGTGTGTGCGTGTGTATATATATATTCTCATTGTGGTGGGGAAAAAGGAGTAAGTGGGCGAATAAAGAATAACAACTAAGTAATATAAAATACACATATAATAATTATTTCTCGAGATAGGTATATCACCGTGTACTTTTGCTTCCGTTTAGCTTCTCAATATTTTTAAAGTTAGCCACACCTTATGGCTCTTCTGAAGTGTCTTTGGGAAATTCCCGGTCTCTTCCTGATATATTTCTCTCGGTCTCCTCCCGTCTCATGCCTTCTCGATTCTCGCACTATTTCCGAAACGGTAATTCCTCAGCTAGGCTTTCCCTAGTTTGGACACCCTGACGGGCAACCCTCTGGCCTTCATGTCTGTAGTCACCTCTTCCACTGTCTGGTACAACCGCGTCCCGTTGTCATAAAACACTCGGTTTAGCAGGTTATGGAGTTTGAAATCTAATCTTTTTTTGCTTTAGTACTCCCTTTACTTCAGAGTATTCTTTGCGTTTCTGCAGAACCGCGGCGGGGGGGGGGGGGGGTAATCTTGGTCGAAATATATTTATCATTGAAAAACACACTCTTCTTACCCCAGGCCCTTCATAGAATCTCCGCCTTGGTGTTATACCGACGGAATTTAATTATTATTGAGCGTGGCTTTCTATCTCGGGTAGGTTTCGGGACGAGCGTACGATGGGTTCTTTCGACTTCGAACTCCAAAGCCGAGAGAAGATCCAACGCGTCCCGTAGAAGCTTTCCGACAAACTCCGTCATAGACGAGCCCTCCGCTCCTTCGAGAACGTTGTAGATTCTGATATTTTTCCGCAGTGATCTTCCCTCCAGGTCAAGCAGTTTACCTTCTTTGTGATGTAATATTTTTATTGTCTTACTCAGTATCCGTTCCACGTTATGAACGTGATCTTCCACCTCCTGAATTCGAGACTGTGCCACCGCTATTTTTTGATTGACGCTGGCGAGCTCTGACTTAATATCACGGAGCTGCTGTTTTATATCTTTCTGGAACTCCATTATTTCTTTCAGCGTTTCGATCACATTCGCCGCTTCACTTGAACGAGGCCCAGCAGCCGCCTCGCTAGCACGCGGTCGGGTAGGAGAGCCGCTCGCTGCACTCCTCTCGGACGTAACCTCCGCAGTGTCGCTTTTTTATTTCCAATCCTTTTCCCCATTCTTACCCCTCTTTTCAGTTCAAAATATTTTTCGAAAAATATTATATTTGATGGGTTAACGGGGTTTAATACGCGTTTTTCAGGAGGAGCTAGTGACTTAAGTTGCCATTCTCGAAGATGACGTCACCGGAACCCCCCACCGGACGCAGTAGCCGACTCACAGGTGAAGTGTCGCCTCACCTGGAAGGACTGTCTGGGACCCTGAATGGTTGTGAGGGAGGAAATGTAAGGGCCGGTGTAGCACTTGTTCCGCTGACAAGGATAAATGCCAGGAAGAAGACAGGTGGGAAGGAATGGGGGCGGGGGGCGGGTGGGTACGAATGGACAAGGGAATCGCGTAGGGAGCGATCCCTGCGGAAAGCAGAAAGAGAGGGGGAGGGAAAAATGTGCTTGGTAGTGGAATCCCATTGGAGGTGGCGGAAGTTACGGACAATTATACGCTGGACTCAGAGGCTGGTGGGGTGGTAGGTGAGGACAAGGGGAACCCTATCCCGAGTGGGGTGGTGGGCGCATGATGTGAGGGCAGATGTGCGGGAAATAGGAGAGATGCGTTTGAGAGCAGAGTTGATGGTGGAAGAAGGGAAACCCCTTTGTTTAAAAAAGGAAGACATCTCCTTCGTCCTGGAATGAAAAGCCCCATCCTGAGAGCAGATGTGGCGGAAGCGGAGGAATTGTGAGAATGGGATAGCATTTTTGCAAGAGACATTGTGGGAAGAGGAATAGTCCAGGAAGCTGTGAGAGTCTGTAGCCTTATAATAGATATCAATAGATAAGCCGTCTCCAGAGATGGAGACAGAAAGATCAAGAAAGGGGAGGGAGCTGTCAGAAATGGACCAGGTAAATTTAAGGGAAGGGTGAAAGTTGGAGGCAAAGTTAATGAAGTCAACGAGCTCAGCATGCGTGCAGGAGGCAGCGCCAATGCAGTCGTCAATGCAGCGAAGGAAAAGTGGAGGACGTATACCCGTATAGGCTTGGAACATGGACTGTTCCACAAAGCCAACAAAAAGGCAGGCATAACTGGGACCCATACGTTTGCCCATGGCTACACCTTTGGTTTGGAGGAAATTGGAGGAACCAAAGGAGAAATTATTGAGAGTAAGAACTAATTCCGCTAGACGGATGGGAGTGGTGGTAGAGGGGAATTGGTTAGGTCTGGAATCCAAAAAGAAGCAGAGAGCTTTGAGAGCTTCCTGGTGGGGGATGGAGGTATATATGGACTGAACGTCCATGCTGAAAATAAGGCGGTGGGGCCCAGGGAACTTCAGATCATTGAAAAAATTCAAAACTTATCCTTGTAAGCGGAACAAGTGCTACACCCGCCCTTACACTTCCGCCCTCAGCACCATTCAGGGCTCCAGACAGTCCTCCCAGGTGAGGCGACACTTCACCTGTGAGTCGGTTGGTCTGGTGTACTGCGTCCGGTGCTCCCGGTGTGGCCTTTTATATATTGATTAGACCCGACACAGATTAAGAGACCGCTTCGCTGAACACCTACGCTCTGTCCGCCAGAGAAAGCAGGATCTCCCAGTGGCCACACATTTTAATTCCACGTTCCATTCCCATTCTGATATGTCTATCCATGGCCTCCTCTACTGTCAAGATGAAGCCACACTCAGGTTGGGGGAAACAACACCTTATATACCGGCTAGGTAGCCTCCAACCTGATGGCATGAATATTGACTTCTCTAACTTCCGTTAATGCCCTTCCTCCCCTTCGTAACCCATCCCTGACATATTTAGTTCCCCCCTCCTTTTCCCTCCTCTCTTTCTACCCCTCACTCTGCCTGTTATCCATCTCCCTCTAGTGCTCCCCTCCCCCTTTCTTTCTCCCTAGGCCTCCTGTCCCATGATCCTTTCTTCTCCAGTTCTGTATTGCTTTCGCCAATCACCTTTCCAGCTCTCAGCTTCACTCCACCACCTCCGGTCTTCTCCCATCATTTCGCATTTTTCCCTCCCCCTCCTACTTTCAAGTCTCATACTATCTTTCCTTTCAGTTAGTCCTGACGAAGGGTCTCGGCCCGAAACGTCGGCAGTCCTTCTCCCTTTTGCTGCTGCCTGGCCTGCTGTGTTCCGCCAGCATTTTGTGTGTATTGCTTGAATTTCCAGCTTCTGCAGATTTCCTCGTGTTTACAGAAGAACCATTGTCAATATTCCGTGACTTCCAATTGGCAGCTCTCACCTCCCACAAACCCCATTCCCAGTTTTTTCCCATCTGTTCAAGCAGCAGCTTTAAAACTTTGATGTCTGTCAATCAGGCACCCGCTCTGCTGAACATTCTTCGTCACAGAAAACCGAATAATGACGGAAACAGAAAGACCAGTACGTTGACGGAAACAGCTCTCAGTAATCGGACATTCATTTACCCCATGGTCACACTAGTATCTCAAAGACACCATTGCATGGTAACCATGTCAGTATATAATTCTCTGGATCTGATCATCTGCTTACATAATGAATAGAGGACGAGGGCAGGGACTAAGGCACAAAATAGGCAGACGATCATTGTCAGTAGAATCCCATCCCATCCTTGCCTACAGATTAAGCAAGCATTTAATACACAAAGATTTACAAGCGATATAACTGATAATTTGCACTATTTCCTGGAAGGAGAGTTCGGTCATGATGTATATAACCTGTACACATTAAAAGTCACTCTATCCATCTATCTATCTATCTATATTTCTATCTATGCAGATTTCGCACAGCTATTCGGTTGGCCGGGACTCAGCGGCGAAAAACGGGTAGCGCGACAGACAACCAATCAGAACAACGAATCGGCCCAATATAAAAGAGAGCACTCGGTAGAAGCAACACAGAATTGCGCACTGATGATGTCGGCTTGACTGGTGACAAAACGTTTGCGACCCGACCTCTAGGATCAGTGTACAAGCTTACAATAAAAAAGCAACCCGAGTTATCAATCTTACCTTTCTTCTACCTTTCTGTCTGTCTATCTATCTATCTATCTATGTTTCTAACTAACTATCTATCTATCTACCTATTCAACTATCTATCTCCATCTACCTATCTATCTGTCTGTCTATCTATCCATCCATCTCTCTCTCTGCCTGCCTAACTATCTTTCTGTTTGCTAATCTATCTATTTACCTCTTTTTCTCTCTGTTTAATTATGGTTTAGCACGCTGAATAGATTTTGTTTGAAAGCCTCATCACGTGATAAGGGACTAAACGTGGACTATCAAAAGCAAGTTAGCATTTGCAGGAAGCGTAACGAATATTTACTTCAATTTCTTTGTTGCGATCATCTCCGTTTGGACTGTGCGAGCAAAAGCCTTTCTTCTCCGGTTTGAGACCCGTATATATCTCACATCGTCATCCTTCCTTGCACCAACCTTCCTTGTATTTAAACATGTTGGATAAAATTATGCACGGATCTGTTTGCTCTCTCAGAGAGCTGGAGCAAGTGAAATGGCGAAGTGAGGAGAAGAAAGCATAGTGTTAAAAAGATTGACAGTAAGGCGGTACATTGGTTTTAACAGAGGTGGCTGTTTGTACTTTTTGAAACGTTACTTATTCTCAGAAGCACTAAGTTCGAATGTGGGCATATTAGTCAAACCCACATTTCGAAACAAATGTTAAATGCAGAAGTTTAATAAGTAACTTGCAAAGCTTCAGCATTGTTCATATTAACTACATTTTACTTCCCCGTTCTGTAAAGTTACCTGCATCAATTAGTAACGTCGAATATATTGAATAGGTTATGTTGAAAGATTTAGAAAAGATCATTTGTGCAAGTGGCAGTCGTGCAGTGCTTTTACAATTTTTGAGCCACGTTTCAGAAGTGCATGAACGCGTGACTCAACTACAGGGAACAGGGAAGTAAAAACAATGATTGTCATTGAAAGTAGATAATTCGATAGCAAATTATTTACAGCCCTGAGAGTAAGTTTGGAGCCTCTCCTGCAACTGTTGTGTGTCGGAAAATGATGCCACGAAACGCTGAGGTTAAATCAATTTTCAATAACCGCATTCTTTTCGCACGACATATTCTCTCTCTCTTCACTGCATCGATCAACCTGTCTTTCTTTCTTCCTTTCTTCCAGTTCGTCCTTTTCTTCATGTCTCTCTCTCTCTTTCTTCTTTTCATTTTTTCTTTCGTACTTCATTTCTTCGTCTCTTCCTTTGCTGGTCTTCCTTCTTTCGCTGTTTTCATCTTGCTCCCTTCTTTTGATTTCTCTTCTTTTGTTCTCATCCCTTTCATCCAAAAAACACCTTCCCCATGAAAGGATTAAGTTTCGTTGAAAATTACAGGAGAATCTGGAATTTTGAATGGAAATAATTTGTTCGTTGTCTAAAAGATAACTGGTAATTTCAGTAGGTCGGTGTGATGCTAAGTTCTCTAAAGCATCCTGAGTTCACACCTCACTGCTGATCTATATCTCTGTGAGGCGCCCTTGCAGACACAGAAAGGAAGTGAGTTTAGATGCGTTTTAGGGTATATCAAATCTCTTAGAGATGTTCCACGTGTTCTGGAGTATCACATAAATCATCTGCATGACATACAGATAATAAAAAAAAACAACGGTAAAATTTTACGAAAAAAATAAAATTTTCAGCTGATAGTTTTTATCTGTAGCGCTAATATAGAAAGCTATGATAACGGCAATCAGTGGCTTTATCTACGTCAAGTTCTGATGCAAAGAAGACTACGTCACCGCAAAAAAGGTTTCAGAGGACAATCAACCAAAAACTATTTTCAGAAATATCCGCTCACTGTATTTAATGTATATTTGTCACTGTGTAAATTGCTGGTCACAAGGGGAGATTGTTGCACACAATAGCCTCCTGCTACCACTGCTCATTTCACAGATCTGAACGTGGGGACAGTAATCGTTTCTGACAATTTTTCAGTAAATTTGGCCTCTTAGACGAAGTTAACGCAGCCCCAGTTAAAGAGATCTGCTGTTTGCTGGACTTTATTTCTACGAACTTTTGGCCTCCGCCCAAGAACCACTGATCGGTTGATCGTGACTGCGTCAATTCCACAGTTTGATTTGTCAATAATCACCTTAGTACCCATCCTGCAGAATTACAACTGTATCAACAGAGTATCAAAGCGATAGTTTTACTTTTTTAAATAAAGATTTCGGATGCAGTCTATTCCTGGTGAGACAGTAGAGAGTTGTAATAATCTGGAAACCGAACAATTTTAGAATTTACATATTTTGTAATATTTTCTTATCCCTTATGTGTATGTGTTCATCTGTATTTTTCCCTCCATCCTGGCTCCATAACCAGAAGTTGGGGACCTTGAGAGTTCGGCGTAGTATCCTTGCTGTTCCTAGTAGTGCTCTCTTGTGGAACGAGACCTCAGATATTGTTCCCGGGATTGGGTGGAGCCACTTTACATGTCCAGGTGCCACAGCTCCAAGTGCTCCTGTCACCATCGGGATTACTCTGGCTATAACCTTCCACACCCTTTCTCTCTGCTCTTTCAACCCCTGGCGTTTCTCCAAGTTCTCACATTCTTTCATCCTGATGTTACTATCATTCTGGATTGGCATATCTATCACTATTGCTTTCTTAGTTCCCAGTACCTGTTTATCAGTTGGCATTTGAAAGTCCCACTGTATCTTTAGTTTTGTCATTCCCCACTAGTTTTATCATTATCCTCTACATTCTCGTGTGTTTGCCATTTGGACTTGGGAGTGTCTACTTCCTGCGACTTGGTTCTGCTGTTCAGTGAATGATGTCCCTGCCTGCATCTTGCTACTGGATGGTTTCCGCAGATTCCTTGTACAGACTACATCTTAGGTCTTGTTTGGAGAAAAAGTATTCTGCTTCTAATGTTTCTGTGCTCAGCGCCTGTTCTTGTGCAGACATACGCAGCGTCTCTTTTCTAACTCAGCCTGCCATTTCCAGTCATTTCTTCCAGAACCATGTCTTTCACACTTCCACGTTCCCGCTCACCTTTATTCCGGCAGGTGTACATTCGCTCGACGCTGGACTTCGAAAAGAATCCTCCATGTACTGTTCGCGGTTTACGCTGTATATATATATGTTGTATTCTCGGCATGTTTCGTGAGGCATGTCGAGAACATAGGCCAAAATGAAGTAGGTTAGACGATAGAGAGGCTAGCAGAATTTTTGTAGTCGTTGTTGTAAGGTCATTATATCTGCATTGATCTGTGAAAGCAAAGTGTTGAAACGGAAACGTGGTTTCAGCTCAGATGAACTGAAACGTGGTTTCAGCTCAGATGCCGGATGAACTGGGGCAAGTGTGTATTTCAACAGCTTGTCAGAAAAGTAAAACAAATACCCACATTTCGCAGTGTAGTTTACTGAAAGCAGCTGAATAATGGAGGTGGAGGATATACAGGGCAGAAGATGAATTTGCATTAGAAACAGCAGCAGTAATGTAACAAGTTTAAATGAAGCCACGTGATCATGTTTTTAAGGAGTTGACCTGAATAAATATTACTATCAATAATAGTATATGCATTGTGAAAATGACTGTTTCTGGTACAGCGTTAAAGGTGCTGGATGACATAAGGTAAAGAGGCAGTTTTAACAAAAAATAACAGGAATGCAGAGAAAGAGGAACTTCTCCCCATAAGGAACGAACTTGCATAGAACACAGCTAAATATAGAGTAAACTGTCCGCCGACAGTGGGAAACATACATCTTGCACCTTTTCTTCCTCTTTGAGCTACATACATGCACATTTTCTACCACCATAAAAGCAATAATCGATTGCACAGGGGGAAATTTTACAACCCATATTTTGGAAATTAGTTTCGCTACTAAGCATCCCTCAATATTTTCTCTTGTAGCAAAAAGTAGTGTTTTTTAAAAAATTCAGTACAGAAACACAAATTGCAAAAGAACAGCGACGCGGGTGTAGACGAACAAAATAATACTGAAGCAGGTAAACGTATCGATATTGCAGGATAAAAACCTAACAGCTTTAAAATGCCTGTTCGCGGGATAGCAGTTGGAGGAATTCCATAAATTTGTAACGAAATGTTTCAGGCACTACGATAGATACGATAGATACGATAGATACGCGGAGCGTTTGGCCTACACACTCCGAATACCAAGGTAAGTTCCCGGTACTGAATACAGATATAGATAGTTTCACGACTCACCAAATAACAGCAGCAAAGCGGCAGTGATCATGATCTATTTTGTACCGCTTGGACACATCAGAGTTTTGCGCGGAGAAGATTCTGAGACTGCTGTTATTTCCAGGAATGGTTAAGAATATGACTGCAGAAGGGAGGAGCTGAAAGGAACACATCACATAGGACAGACCACGTGGGAGCAGAATTAGGCAATTAGGCGCATTGAGTCTGCACCACCATCCCATCCGTGGTGTTTTATAATAACTCTTAAACCCATTCTCCTACTTTCTCCGGGGAAAATTTGATTTAGTTACTGGGCAAGAACCAATCAACATCCAATTTAAATATACCCAATATCATGGTCGCCTTAACTATGTCAAGCAATGAATTCCACAGAGTCGCCACACTTTGTCATGGTCCGGTCCATGAAGTCCGCGTTCCGGCTCACGGTCCGGTCGGTGGACACCAGACTCCGGGTCTTCCGGCTGTCCCTTTTCTCATTTGGGCTTAATCGTAGGCACCTGATGCTCGTCCTGGGGCCGGGAATATAAGTGGCCCTGGGTTCGAGTGTAGGTGCTGGTTCCAAACGTCGGTATCCTGTTCTTGCCTCTGTGTGGGTGCGTCACGTCGGTATCCTGTCCTCGCCTCCGTTAGGTAAGTCAGGCCGTCATTGCCGTTACGGTCATGCTGGACTGTTCCCTTCCTTCCCTCTGAAGCCTGGCCTGAAGCCGTGTCTGCATCCCATGCCTGAAGCCCTGCTGGAGACTGGATCCTTGCCCTACAACCCGTGTCGGAATCTTTGCCTCTACCTGGAGCCTTGCCTCGCCTCTCCTTGCCTGTGTCTGGAGCCTCGCCCTGTTTGGAACTGTCCCTTTCTGTCCACGCCTTCGCTAGGTAGGTCCGGCCGTTTGCCGCTACCTAGTGTTCAAAATTGTCTCGTCGTGTTCAGCGTTCTGTGTAATGAGTCCCGGCCCTACATCCTTGACCCAAGGAGAGATCCCAGGCTCTGTGTTCTGCGTTCCTGCTCTCCCTCGACCCAGGCTCTCCGTTCTCGTTTTGTCCATGTGCCTCGCCCAGCCAAGGAGTACCTTTCCCAGCCCGGTTCTGGGATTACCTCGTCCTGTGCTGGGGTTGCCTTGTTCTGTCCAGGAGTCTCACGTCCAGCCCTGTTGTCTCTCCTCGTCGTGTAGCCACGTCTTGTCCTAGCCTGGTTCTAGAGTCCGAGGCCCAGTCAAGACCCAGTCTCTGGCTCGATGTCCAAGCCCGGGAGTCCTTGCTTCGTCCAGGGCTTATGTCGTGTCCAGCGTCCTTTCTTCCTCTCTTCGCTTGTTTCCTTCTCACTCCTTGTCCTGTTCCTGGTAGTTCAGTGTCTGTGTCTTGCTTTTTGGTCCACTCCCAACGTCCCCTGTATAACAGTCTATTGTTAAAGAAATTGCTGCTTATCTCTGTTCTAACAGATGGATACACATTTGACCCGAAAGGAAAAAACAGTGTGACAGTAGCATTACTAGTGCACACATATATAGAAATATTAGAAGACAAGTAAAAATAATTAAAAAGAAGTTACATCAAACAGTCTAACAGGAGGGAAGTCAGCACTTCCACTGCTATAGGTTGACTCATTATCGACCCTAATAGCCGAGGTAAGAATGATCTCATAGCGCTGTTTGGAGGAAGGCAGTTGTAGCTGTCTATTACTAAAACTGCCCCTGTGTTCAGCCAAAGTGGCATGAAGGAGGTGAGAAACATTGTCCAGAATTGCTAGGATTTGCCGTAGGATCCTTTATTCTACCACAGGCTCCAGTGTGTCCAGTGTAACTCGTATAACAGAGCCAAATTTTCTAATCCGCTTGTTGAGCTTGTTGGTACCATACATGTTGACGCCATTACCCCAACACACCACACATAGAACATTGTACTATCAACAGCATGCTGGTAAAACACGTGAAGGAAATGCTTGCATACTCCAAAGGATCCTCATCTCCTCAGGAAGTAGAGGCGAATCTGGCCCTTCCTGCACACAGCGTCTGTATTGGTGCTTCACTCACGTCTGTAAGCAAGGCGCACACTGAGGTACTTATAGGTCCTCACCACATACAATAGCATGAGAGAAGAAGTGTCGAAGGTTGACTGCAAAGGGGTATAAGCAGGAAGGATAGAAGAACAGAAATGTCTGGAGTTTCTGCGAAAAATGCGAGAAATGCAGTACAGATATATTCCAACTACGAAAAAAATTTGGAATGGAAGGAGGACACTACCTTGTTTGAGAAGTGAGGTTAGAGCCAAAGTAAGAGCAAAAGAGAGAACTTACAATGAAGCCAAAGCTAGCAGACAATAGCAGATTTGGAAGCTTTTAAAAACTTGCAGAAGGCAACTAAAAAGGTCAGTAGGAAGACAAAGATGGGGTATGGAAGGAAGCTGGCGACTATATCAATGAAGGTACTAAAACCTTTTTATATAATGGGTAAAGGAGAGTTGAGGGTAGATATAGGATCTATAGAAATTGACACTGGAGAAATGCGGAGATAGCAAAAGAACTAAATGTGTATTTTGCATCAGTCTTCACAGAGCAAGACATCTGCAGTGTACCGGACATTCAAGAGTGTTGGGGAAGTGAAGTGTGTACAGTGAAAATTAGGACTGAGAAAGTGCCCAGGAAGCTTAAGAGTGTGGATAAATCTCCTAGAATTGATGGAATGCACCCTCGGGTTCTGAAGGATATAGCAGGAGAGATTGTGGAGCATGAAAGATGATCTTTCAAGAGCCGATAGATACTGGCATTGTACCGGATGACTGGAAAGTTGCAAATGTTCCTCCGCTAATTAAGAAGGGTGGGAGGCAGCAGAGCGGGAACTATAGACCTGTCAGCCTGCCATCAGTGGTTGGAAAGTTGTTGTCATCGATATTTACGAATGTGATTACGGAGTACCTGGAGGCACCTGACAAGATAGGCCAAAGCCAACATGGTTTCCTGCAATTAAAATCCTGCTTGAAGAACCTACTGCATTTTTTTACGGAAATTACAAGCAGGGTAAACAAACGAGATGCAGTGGATGTGGTGTAATTGGATTTTCAGAAGGCCTTTGACAAGATGCCGCACAGTAGGTTGTTTAGCAAGATACGAACCTGTGGAACTACAGGGAAGACAATAGCATAGGTGGAGAATTGGTTGTTCAGCAGAAGCAGCGAGTGGGAATAAAGGGATCCTATTCTGGCTGGCTGTTGGTTACCAGTGGAGTTCCCCAGGGATTGGTATTGGGACCACTGCTTTTTATGATATATCACAATGATTTGGACTATGGGATTAATGGATTTGTGGCTAAATTTGCTGATGATACAAAGGTAGCTGGAGGAGCAGATAGTACTGAGGAAACAGAGAGCCTGCAGAGAGACTTAAATAGTTTAGGGGAATGGGCAAAGAACTGGCACATGAAATACAGTTTGGAAAGTGTAAGGTCATGCACTTTGGTGGAAGAAATAAACAAGCAGTCTATTATTTAAATGGGGAGAAAATTCAAAAAGCAGAGGGTCTTGGGAATCCTTGTGCAGGATACCCTAAAGGTAAATTCACGTTGAGTCGCTGATGAAGAAGGCAAATGCAATGTTATATGCTCCTTGTTTCCTATACATGTCACACATCTCTCTCTTCTTCTTCTTTATCAGGGTTCCAATCTCCCCAGAGAACCAAGGTTCCTTATTCTTATTCTCCTTTCCTTTAATCCTGACAGGAACCTACAAACTTTGCACTCTCAAAATTTCTCCTTTGAAGGCCACCCGCTCACTAATGACATCCTTGCCAGAGAACAACCTGTCCTAATCCACGCTGTTTAGATTCTTTCTCCTTTCTTCAAATTTGGCCTTTTTTTCCAGTTTAGAACCTCAACCCGAGGACCAGATCTATCTTTATCCATGATCAAGTTGAAACTAATGGTGTTATGATCACTGGAACCAAAGTGTTTCCCTTTGCATACTTCCATCACCAGTTCTAACTCGTTTCCTAATAGGAGAACTAATATTGCATCCTCCGTAGTTGGTACCTCAATGTATTGATTTAGAAAACTTTCCTGAACACATTTTACAAACTCTAGCCCTTTAACAGCATGGGAGCCCCAATCAATATGTGGAAAATGTTCAATATTCCATCTATCATTGCTTCCCATTTTCCCAATGACATTATCTCAGCAAAATCCGACTGAAAGCCAAAGCGCTCCGATGCACACGAAGAAAACTTTTACAGTTATTAACAAATCTATACTGAGTTTGCAATAGATATATGAGTATAATTTATCATCCGCTGTGAGCTGTGTCGGAAACAGTGTTGAGATGAGGCAGCAATACAATCCAAGACTTAGGAAATATAATCTAAATTACAAAGAGAAGCAAATGAAAAACGGTAGAGCAGTGTTCATGGTTTATTGGACCATTCAGAAATCGGACGGTTGTGGGGATCAAGCTGTTTACAAACGGTGATGTATGTGTTCTCAGGCTCCTGTAAATTTTCTTTGATGGCAGTAAGGCAAAAGGTGCATTTATCGGATGATGAGGGCCCTTAATAACGGTTACATCCTCCTTGAAACACCCCCGTTTTGGGGTTTCACAGTTCTCAAGCTCAGCATAATTTTTCCCCCAGATGATCCATTCTCCCGCATCTCAAAGCAATTTGGGACATGAATATTAATTGTCCCCTGTACTTGTGAACAGTATTGCTAAGTGGTGGAATCAAGAAGGAAGATATGAAATTTGCCAAGGATGTGCGTAAGTGGGAATTTAATCTTCGGCAGTGACTCGGCGGACCAAATGTCCTGTTCCATGATTTATCTCTCCATGCCGTGCAGCAGAGAATCAGGATGATTGGTGCAGCCCGAAGATACCGACCATAGGGTTCATATCGATCCTGATGCCATTCACTAGCTAGCCTGATGGCTTCTGCATGGTATTGATTGAAGTGCTGATCACGATATTTCTTAAAAGTCGCGAGAATCCTTGTTTGTGCCATCCGGTCAAGCAGTGCGCTCCATATTCATGACTCGCTCTTAGCATTCACAGGTATTACCATCACTTGAATCCGATCAATTTTCACCGGATACTGTTTATCGGAAACTGGCTATATGCACAATGTGGCGACAATCGAAGGAAGTAATCCTGCAGTCATTCGGGACACTTCCTCCTCCTCCACACTCTCGATCTTATGATGAATTACGCATTCTATCCACCGGTTCCACTTCTCACCTCTTCCCTGTATCCCACAGTCCACTGGTATAGCATATTAGATTCCATCTTCTTCAGCCCTATTACAATTCAATCTATAACATCACGGCTTCTGACATCATTGTCGTTCTTTCTCCCCGACTTTTGACATCTCACTTGGATTCACTTGTCACGCGTTTAGCTTCAACCTGGTCTCAACATTTTTGCACTGGTATTCCCCACCCCGGATTTTTTTCTAGTACTGATAAAGGGTCTCGACCGGAAACATCGACGTTCTATTTCCGTCCAAGACACACTAAGTGCTGGAGGAATTCAGCAGGCTATGCAGTATCTGAGGAAGAGTAAACAGTCGGCGTTTCGGTCCGAGGTCCTTCATTTTCCAGCATTTTGTGTATGTTATTCCTGGATTTCCAGCACCGGCAGATTTTCTCATCTTTGTCTATTCCCTCCATTGATGCTGCCTAGCCTGCGATTGTCATGCAGGACGTTGTGTACTTTTCTCTCAGTGTCCGTCAGACCTGTTAAAAGCTCAGTTTTAAAGATTTCAAAGTTAATGTTTTTTTTTCTCAAAATACATATATATCTCCATATACTACATAGAACATAGAATAGTACAGCGCATTACAGGCCCTTCGGCCCACAATGTTGTGCCGACCTTCAAACCCTGGCTCCCATATAACCCCCCACCTTAAATTCCTCCATATACCGGTCTTAAACTGCCTCCACCACTGACTCCGGCAGTGCATTCCACGCACCAACCACTCTCTGAGTGAAAAACCTTCATCTAATATCCCCCTTGAACTTCCCTCCCCTTACCTTAAAGCCATGTCCTCTTGTACTGAGCAGTGGTGCCCTGGGGAAGAGGCGCTGGCTGTCCACCCTGTCTATTCCTCTTAATATCTTGTACACCTCTATCATGTCTCCTCTCATCCTTCTTCTCTCCAAAGAGTAAAGCCCTAGCTCCGTTAATCTCTGATCATAATCCATACTCTCTAAACCAGGCCGCATCCTGGTAAATCTCCTCTGCACCCTTTCCAATGCTTTCACATCCTTCCTATAGTGAGGCGACCAGAACTGGACACAGTACTCTAAGTGTGGCCTAACTAGAGTTTTATAGAACTGCAACATTACATCATGTAATATACTACCCACACATTAATTTTCGTACAGACATTCAAAGTAAATAAAAAAAAACATTATGCTACCAATAAGAAATCTACACACAACGAAGCACTGATAAACAATCAACAAAATACAATAAACTGTGTACCTCACTATCAGGTGAGGGTAAACATACCAGATGAGGGTCACCAGTTGAACAAAAACAGATGGTAAGCAGCAACTGCACGTTAGTGGAAAGGTGTTTAACTTAGTGCCAGGTGGGGGAAAAAAGAGCAAAAACTGCCCCAAAGCTGTGAAGAATAAAAGCATTTACAAATAGACAAATGAAGTGAAACGTGAATGTACAGAAATTTACAGAGGCTTTCTCCACTACACAGTTGGTTGCTAACTTTCCAATATATTATTCACCAACCGTCAGATCCACCCTCTCGGCAAAGCTGGACTGAATGAACAAATTTGCCTGCGTAGGATGTAGTGCGCCTGCTCCTACTAATCCAGGAATTATTTTAGAATGCCCAAACTGTCCATCAGGTCTTTTGGGACCGGTCTGCTGTCTACAAACCTATATAACACTGTAAGTGAAAATAAATGAAACTGTCTGAAATGGCTGTGTCTAGAATCCTTATTGTTATGAGTTATAAACCTGTAGTGCACGTTAACTGAAGGGTTTGTATTGATTAGCCAAGGTAGCGATTGTTTTACGTTTGCGGCGTGTAAATGCTGAACTCCCAAGAACTGCAGAACGGGAGGGCAAAGTGGGTGGACTACAGGGGAAATTAGACCAGCGACAGAACAAGGGGAACTAACCGGGCAAAGGAACAGGTTTAATGGGAGAATTAGAATTACCAAACTGTTCGGCCTGCTCTTCTTGTCTATCTGTCTATCTGTCTATCTATCTATCTATCCCTCTATCTTCCCCCTCTCTCTCCCTCTCCCTCTCTCTGTCTGTCTCTCTACAATTTATCAAACTGAATAGATTCTGTTTTAAAATCCCTACCAAGATGATTAACTGAACGAGTTCTATAAAGAAAAGATATTTGTATTTGCAGGAAGAGAAAGGAATATTTACTTCAGTTTCTTCAGAATAATCACTTTGATTGGGATGTGAGGGTAAACGCTTTTGTTCGGTAGATTCTTATAGCCGGACAGTTTTAGGCTTCTGCATATATCTCACTCGGTCTGTACCCAACCGCCAACCAACCTTGCAGAACGTTTAAACATGCTGGGTAATGTTGTGCACCGATCTGTTTGCTCTTTCGGAGTGCTGGAGCAAGTGAAATGGCAAAGTGAGGAGAAGAAAGCAAAGTGTTAACCAGTTTGACAGTTACATGGCAAGTTGGTTGAATCTGAGTTGGGAGCTTGTACTTGCTGAAAACTTACTATTCTTAGAAACATCAAGTGGGCATTTTAGTCAGTCCAACATTCCTTAACAAATGTTAAATGCAGAAGATTAACAAATAGCTATTGTGGAGGTTCAGCATTGTCTGTGTTAACTACATTTGCCTTGCCTGTGCTGATAGAGTCTCTTCCAACTAATTACGTCAGACATACTTGAATAGTCTATGTACCAATATTTAGAACAGTCTCTTAGTGCAAGCGGCTGTTGTGCAGTACTTTTCCAAGTATTGAGCCTCCTCTCAGAAGTGCAGGAACCCGTGAGTCATCTACAGGGAAGAGGGAAGTGAAAGCGAACATTGACATTGAAATTAGAAAAAAAAAGATAGAAAATTAGTTATGGCCTTGCGAGTAAATTTTGCCTCTCTTGAAATTGTTGTGTGTCTGAAAATGATGGAACTAAACCCTGAGGGTAAATAAATTTTCTCTAACCGCGACGATCTTTTTGCAAAAGGTTTTTACTCTGCACTGCATATATCAACCTGCCTTACTTTCTTCTATTTCCTCTTTTTCTGCCTGTGTCTCTCTTTCTTCCTTTTATTCTTGTTTTCCTCATTTTCATTCTTTCTTTCGCACTTCATTTCTTTCTCTCTTCTTTTGCTATTCCTTTCTTTTACTATTTTCATCCTTCTCTCTTTCTTTGTTTTCTTTTCTTTTCATCCCCGTCCAGAAAGAAACCTTTCCCCATGAATCTAAGTAAGCACACACACAGAAAATGCTGCAGGAACTCAGCAGCCCAGGCAGCATTTATGGAAAAGAGTATAGTCGACGTTTCGGGCCGAGACTCCTCATCGGGACTGGCGAGGGGGAAAAAATCCTATAGAATAAGCATTTAGTTTTGTTAAAAATTACGGCAGCATCTGGAATTATGAGTAGAAATAATTTGTTCATTGTCAAGAGATAACTGCTGATTTCAGAGGTGGTGCAGCACTGTGCTTTCCGAAGGATCCTGTCCTCACACCTCTCTGCAGATCTGTAGCTCGACATGTCACTCTTGTAGACACAGAAAGTAAGTGAAGTTTAGATGCATTTTAGGATATACCAACTCTATTAGAAATACTCCACGTGTTCTGAATTATCACACAAGTCCTCTGGATGGTAAATAGGAAATGAAAAAGCAACAGTAAAATTTTAAGGAAAAGATAAAACTTTAAACTGACAGTTTTTATTTGTAAAGTTCATTCAGAATGGCATGAGAACGGAAATCAGTGGCTTTATCTCAGTCAATGTCTAATGCAAAGAAGTCAGCGCCACAACAGCAAGATTTCACAGAGCAAACAACCGAAAACTATTTTTAGAAATATCCGCTCTTTGTCTTTAATGTATATTCTTCACGGTATAAATTGCTAGATACAAGGAAAAATTATTCCATAGAATATTTCACAGAACTGAACATGGGCATAGTATTTGTGTCTGACATTTTTTCCAGTAAATTTGGCCTCTTCGACGATGTAAACACAGCTCCAGTTAATGAGATCTGCTGTTTGCTGGACTTTATTTCTATGCATTTCTGGCCTCCGTCTATGAACCACAGACCATTACTTCTTCATTGATCTGTGAAAGCAAAGTGTTGAAACGGAAACGTGGTTTCAGCTCAGAGACACAACATGACTGCTGGAATTGAGCAAAAAGTATATTTCAACACTTTATTTGCAAAGTAAAACAAATACACAAATTTCGTAGTATAATTTTCTGAAAGCAATTTTATGTGTTCTTTTTTTTAACCAAATTTGTTTGTTATAAGTTATAGATCAATTGGATGCGGAATTACCCGCCAAGTTTAAGTCATCATTATTTTATCGATGTGATAAAATATCTGAATATGTGCATTCGGTGACAACGTGTTAACAGAATAATATGGGGGGGGGGGGGAGGGTGAGGCCAGGTGGTTGGGGGATGCACTGGGCGAAGATGAATTTGTAAGAGACGAAAAAGTAGTAATGCAACAAGTTTAAATTGAGCCACCTGATTAAGTTTTTAAGGAGTAAATCCAAATATATATTATTATTTTTAATAATGCATGCCCTGAGAAAATGATTACTTCTTATAGAGCATTAAAAGAGCTGGCTGTCATAGAGTAAGAGGCAGTTTTAACCAAAAGGAACAGTAATTCAAAGAAAGAGGAACTTGTCCCCAACAGGCACGAATTTACACAGAAGAACACAGATAAACATAGAGTAAACGATCCACCCATTTCGGGGAACATCTTGTACCCTTACTTGCTGTTTGAATTGAATTGAATTAACTTTATTTCTTACATCCTTCACATAAATGAGGAGTAAAAATATTCACGTTACATCTCAATCTAAATGGGCAATGTGCACTCATAGTAATTTATAATATATTGAATGGACAATGTAAGGGGGAGTACACTCAAGTCAGCGTGAGTTCATCAGTCTGATGGCCTGGTGGAAGAAACTGTCCCAGGGCCTGTTGGTCCTGGCTTTTATTCTGCGGTACCGCCTCCCAGATGGTAACAGCTGGAATAGATTATGGTTGGGAAGGCTTGGGTTCCCATTGATCCTACGGGCCCTTTTTACAAACCTGTCCTTGTAAATGTCCTGAATCATAGGAATTTCACAACTACAGATGCGCTAGACTGTCCGCACCACTCTCTGCAGAGTCCTGCGATTAAGGGAGGTACAGTTCCCATATCACGCAGTGATGCAGCCAGTCAGGATACTCACAATTGTGCCCCTGTAGAACGTTGTTAGAATTTGCGGGCCTGTATCAAACTACCTCAACCATCTAAGATGAAGTACTCTCTGCATGCATATTTTCTGCCGTCATTGACCAGGGGTAAATTTTAACAGTGTTTTATGAACCATATTTTGGAATTTAGATTCGCCACTAAGCATCCCTCAGTATTTTATTTTGCAGTAAAAAAAGTAGTGTTTTTTATTCAGTACAGCAGCACAAATAGCAGAAGACTGCAACGTGGTTGTAAGACGAACACAATAAAACTGAAACAGCTAAATGTTTCTATATTGCAGAAAAACCTAACAGCGTTAAAATGCACGTTGGCGGAACAGCAGAAGGAGGAATTCCATAAATCTGTACTGAAATGTTAGTTATTTCCCTACCTACCTGAACTACCATAGCTAAGACGGAGATTTAACTCTACACAAGCTGACGATCCGGGCAATTTGCCGGTACTGAGTACAGCCGTCCGATTATAGAATAATTTTATGACTCACCAAGTAACAGAAACAAAGTGGCGGTGCTTTTGATTGAGTCTGTACTGTTGTTCTGTGCAGAGAAGATTCTAAGACTGTTGTTATTACCAGGAATTGTTAAGAATAGGATTGCAGAAGGGAGGAGCTGAAAGAAACACTTGACATATTAGTATTTGAGTCTGCTCCACCATTCCATCATGGCTAATTTATGTCTCTCAAACCCATTCTCCCCGTAACCTTTGACACTGTTACAAGGGAGGAAGCGATCAACATCCAATTTAAATATACCGAACATCTTAGCCGTGACAGCTGTGTGAATCAATTAATTCCACAGATTCACCACACTCTGTCTAAATAATTTCCTCGTCAACTCTGTTCTAATGTATTCTGAGGCCACGCCCTGTGCTCTATGTATTCCTGACTATATGCAAATATCTCCTCCACATCCACTCTACCAATGCCTTTCTGTATTATAGATGTATTAGAATGAGACCCCCCTCATTCTTTTAAACTCTACCCAGCATAGTCCCAGAAGCAGCGCACGCACCTTTCTTTCCCGGAATCATCCTCCTGAACCTCCTCTGAACCCTTTCTAAAGCTAAAACATTCTTTCTTAGATAAGGGGCCAATGTTGCCCAAAATACCCCAAGTACGATCTGGCCAATGCACCATAAAGCTTCAGCATTACATTCTCGTTTCATTCCATTTGGCTTCCTTCCAAGCAACTCAACCTGCAAGTTAACTTCAAGAATTCTGTACGAAGACTTCAAAGTCTCTGTCTCTCTGATTTGTGTATGTGATTCCCATTTAGAAGATTGTCTACTCCTTCAAAACTACAAACACCACTGAACAGATGACGCCATTGATATCACAGTCCATCTGGCCCTAACCCACCTGGACAAAAAAAAGACACATACGTTCGAATGCTGTTCATAGGCATCAGTTCAGCATTCAACACAATCATCCCTCAGAAATTGATTGGGACGCTGAGCCTACTGGGCCTGAACACCTCCCTGTGCAACTGGATACTAGACTTCCATACTGGGAGACCTCAGCCAGTCCGGATCAGAGGCAGCATCTCCAACACCATCACACTGAGCATGGGGGCCGCTCCAGGGCTGTATGCTCAGTCCACTGCTGTTCACTCTGCTGACCCATGACTGTGCTGTAACTACCAGCTCGAACCATATCATCAAGTTCGCTGATGACACGACTGTGGTGGGTCTCATCAGCAAGAATGATGAGTAAACACACAGAGAGGAGGTGCAGCAGCTAACAGACTGGTGCAAAGCCAACAACTTGTCTCTGAATGTGAACAAAACAAACAAGATAGTTGTTGACTTCAGAAGGGCACGGTGCGACCATTCCTCACTGAACATCGACGGCTCCTCGGTAGAGATTATTAAGAGCACCAGATTTCTTGGTGTTTACCTGGCGGAGAATCTCACCTGCTCCCTAAACACCAGCTCCAGAGCAAAGAAGGCCCAGCAGCGTCTCTACTTTCTGCGAAGGCTCTGGAAAGTCCATCTCTCAACCTACCCCCCCCCCCCCCCCCCATCCTCATCACATTCTACAGGGGTTGTATTGCGAGCACGTTGAGCAGCTGCATCACTGCCTGGTTTGGAAACTGCACTATTTCAGATCACAAGACCCGGCAGCGGATAATGAGGTCAGCTGAGAAGATCATCGGGATCTCTCTGCCCGCCATTATGGAAATTTACACTACACGCTGCATCTTCAAAGCAAACAGCATTATGAAGGACCCCACGCACCCCTCATACAAACTCTTCTCTCTCCTGTCATCTGGGAAAAGGCAACAGAGCATTTTGGCTGTCATGACCAGAGCATGTAACAGATTCTTCCCCCAAGCCATCAGACTCCTCAATACCCAGATTCTGGACTGACACCAACTTACTGCCCTCTACTGTACCTATTGTCTTGTTTATTATTTATTGTAATGCCTGCACTGTTTTGTGTACTTTATTCAGTCCTGGGAAAGTCTGTAGTCTAGTGCAGTTTTTTTTCTGTGTTGTTTTCACGCAGTTCAGTGTAGTTTTTGTACTGTTTCATGCAGCACTATGGTCCTGAAAAATGTCTCATTTTTACTGTGTACTGTACCAACAGTTATGGTCAAAATGACAATTAAAAAAAATTGACTTGACTTGACTTCTGTTCTGAGGCAAATCAGTGTGGAGAAATCCACAGAGACTGACAAAGTTTGGACCCTATGGGAGGCAAGTGCAGAAATTGCCAGGGCTCCGGCAAAGATATTTTGGAAACAGGAGAATTACCAGAGGACTGGTGGATAGCCAAAGTTCTTCTGCTGTTTAATAAAGGCTCTAAACATAGTCCAGGAAATTATAGGCTTGAGAATTTGATATCTGTAGTGTGAAAGCTATTGGGAAGTATTCTAAGAGACAAGATAGAAACATAGAAAATAGGTGCAGGAGTAGGCCATTCTGCCCTTCGAGCCTGCACCGCCATTCTGTATGATCATGGCTGATCATCCAACTCAGAACACTGTACCTGCTTTCTCTCCATACCCCTTGATCCCTTTAGCCACAAGGGCCATATCTAACTTCCTCTTAAATATAGCCAATGAACCGGCCTCAACTGTTTACTGTGGCAGAGAATTCCACTAATTCACCATTCTCTGTGTGAAGAAGTTTTTCCTCATCTTGGTCCTAAAAGGCTTCCCCTTTATCCTTAAACTGTGACCCCTCGTTCTGGACTTCCCCAACATCGGGAACAATCTTCCTGCATCTAGCCTGTCCAATCCCTTTAGAATTTTATACGTTTCAATAAGATTCGCCCTCAATCTTCTAAATTCTAATTGTATATCTTCTAGATATACAAGCATTGTGACAGACATGGACTCATTAAGGATAGTCTGCATGACATCATGCATGGTAGGTCATATCTAACCAATCTTATAGAATTTTCTGAGGAGGTTACAAGGAAAGTGGATGAAGGCAAGATAGTGGATGTTGTCTACATGGTACTTAACAGCACACTTCTCAGGACCACCTTGGAAAGTTGGTCAAAATGGTTCAGTTGCTCAGCATTCAAGATGAAGTATTAAATTAGATTTGACATTGGCTTTGTGGGAGAAGCCAAGAAGTGGTAATATATGGTTGCCTCTCTGACTGGAGACCTGCCGCAGGGATTGGTGCTGTTTCCATTGTTGTTTGTCATTTATATCAACAATCTGCATAAAAATGTGGTTAACCGGATCAGCAAATTTGCAGATGACACCAAGATTTGTACTGCAGTGGACAGCAAGGAAGGCCATCATGGCTTGCAGAAGTATCTGGATCTGCGAAAAAAATGCTGATAAATGGCAGATGGAACTTAATGCAAACATTAAAGATACAGGACATAACTGCCAGCACAGAGCAGACACACATCTCGGGTGTGGAATGGTAGTGGTTGTGTTTAATAGGTCTGTGTACATAAAGTACAGTGAATGGGTTGTCTTAGACTATAAGACCTTAAGACATATGAGTAGAATTCAACCATGTTATGATTGTCATGGGAGATTCTAACATGCAAGTCAATTGGAAAATCAGTTTGGTGAGTAAGTTTGTTGAATGCCTGTGAGGTGGCTTTTTAGAGCAGTTTGTCATTGAACATACTAGGGGATCAGCTATTTGCAGAATATTTGGTATTATGTAGTGAACTGGAGGAGATTAGGGAGAATAAGGTAAAACAGCCCTTAGGAGCCAGTGATCACAATATGATTGAGTTCAACTTGAAATTTGAAAGGGAGAAAGTAGGTTCTGATATAGCAGTATTTCAGTGGAGTAATGGAAATTACAGTGGTATGAGAGAGGAGCTGGCCAAAGTAAATGGGAAGGAGCTGCCGACAGGGATGACAGCAGAGAAGCAATGGTGTGAGTTTCCTGGGGAAAAAATGAGGCAGGACAGATGTATTCAAAAAATGAAAGAAATACTCAAATGGCAAAATAGTACAACTGTGGCTGACAAGGGAAGTCAAGCTAATGTAAAAAACAAAAGAGAGGTCCTACAACAAAGCAATGATAGAGGATTGCAAAACTTTTAAAAACCTATAGAGAGCAACTAAAAGATCATTAGAAGGGTAAAGATGAAATATGAATGAAAGCTAGCAAACAATATTGAAGTGGAGTTTGAAAGTTGTTTCATGAATGTAAAAAGATAAAAGAGAGATGAGAGCTGATATAGGACCGAGAGAGTACAGCAGTTGAGAGAGTCCAGAGGTGGTTTACGGGGATGATTCCAGGAATGAAAGTCATGATATGAAGAATGTTTGATGGCTCTGGGTCAGTGCTCACTGGAATTTAGAAGAATGGGGGGTGGGGAGGGGATCTGATTGAAACCTTTTGAACGTTAAAAGGCCTAGACAGAGTAAATATGGAAAGGAGGTTTACAACGGTGGGGAATCTAGGATAAAAGGGCACAGCCTTATGATAGAGTGGTATCTATTTAAAACAGAACTGTGGAGAAACATCTTTAGCCAGAGGATGGGAATTTGTTACCACAGGCAGCTTTGCAGGCGAGGTCATTGGGTGTATTTCAGACTCTTGCAGTCTCTCTATGCATCCATTAGAGGGAGCGGTTCTGTTGACTTGGACTTTACTCTCTGGAACGTAGAAGACTTAGGGTTGAACTGATAGAAGTATACAAGATCATGTGGGGCATACGCAGGGTAAAAGTGCATAGTCTATTTACCAAGGTAGGTGTGTGCAAATAGCAAGAGATTATTAGCTTCTGATCAGAGTTGAGAGATATTAAAGAGACCTCTTAGGTAACAGTTTCTTCATAAAAAAGGCTGCTGTTTGTTTGGCATGAGCTGTCAGAAACAGTGGTGAGGCAGGCACAAGAGCAACATTTTAAAACCATCGAGATAAGCAGATGGAAAGGGGAGGTTTAGAAGCTGTGGGCCAATCATTGACAAGCAGGACTAGCTTTTCCCTCTCCACCATTCAGGAACTGAATGAGCGCTTCCAGGTGAGGCTGAGATCGTCTACCTGGCTGTTTTGAGAAGAGCGACACGTCCATGAGCTGATGTGTTTTCACAAAGAACCAGAAATCCCCGAATTCAGTCGTGGAACAATTAATTTACATTATATATGGGCAGAAGCGGAGTAGTCATGTAGGGAATCCGTGTTCATATGGAGACGTGTAATTGATTTATATTGTAGACTTTCTATTCATTTTTGGCGGGCTTTTCAAATTTCATATTTTTTGGTGATTGACAGTTATTTTCCGCGCTTCTTTAGCTGCCGCTGATCATTGGAGAACCGGACAGTTCGCTCATTGGGTTATTCCAGATAACCAATCCGAGAAAGCGACCAATCGTAAGTATCCTTCCTCATTCCCCCAGGAGCTAGAAAAAGGGCGAATCCGGAAGCTTTTCCCATTCTTTGTGAAGTGCTTTGCAAGAATGAGTGGACGAGGGAAAACCGGTGGTAAGGCTAACAGCAAACCTGTCCTGTCTAGTCCCGGGCAGCACTACAGTTCCCCGTGGGCCGTGTTCACAGTCTCATGAGAAAGGGAAATTAATGAGCAAATTCTCCTGGGCTCGCCCCGGCACTTTCTGGAGCAGTGCAGAGCGCTGAACTCCGCGAACGAACCTATTAACCAATGATCAGGTAATAAAAAGATTCTCCAAACTAACTTCATTCGCCACAATATGTAAATGCCGCCAAGACTATAATTAACCCATTAGTCAAAAATAAAGATAATAGTGTGAACAGGATTTCACCGTCAGAGTCCACACTTATTTCCGATAAAAACTGTGCGATGATTCATCACATGAGAGATTTAGTGTTTCTTCACTTGCCAAAACCACTTGAAATCTAATGGAATAAAGGCTAATTCACAGAATGCAACCAGGTTAGTCTAATATGTAGAACACATCAGCTTGTAGTCTTGTTACCACTTACAAACTGCAGTCGGACAGAAACTGTCGGTTCTGTGAAAAGACTCGAGTGAATCTATTGTGATCGCGAGTTGAGATACAATTCAAACCATTGATAACACGGGGTGTATTCACAACAACTATATCACTTCAGCAACTGCTAACATCTTCACCTCAAAAGCAAACACGAGGAAATCCACCTCAATCCGCTGTGTGTGAAAATCGCGACAAACTGACGGGAGTGAGCAATATGTCCGTGTTAGAAAAGTGGGCAGGAACAGCAACGACGGGATTATACGGAGCACTCAACATAAAAATAAATAAAATTACCTCTAATGTCAAGCTGGCAGCCATCCAATATCAAATCATTAGTACAACTCTTCAACGGAAACTGTGAGTGGCTCTTAAAAGAGCCTTTGGGCTTGTCTTAACATTCGGCCGCTTCACTTGGAACTAGTGTACTTGGTCACCGCTTTGGTCCCTTCCGACACAGCGTGCTGGGCCAGTTCCCCGGGCAGCAGCAGGCGCACGGCGGTCTGGATCTCCCGGGAAGTGATGGTCGATCGCTTGTTATAATGAGCCAGGCGGGAAGCTTCACCAGCGATGCGCTCGAAAATGTCGTTCACGAATGAGTTCATGACACTCATTGCCTTGGAGGAGATGCCGGTATCAGGGTGAACTTACTTCATTACCTTATAAACGTAAATGGAATAAGTCTCCTTCCTCGCGTTTCTTGCCTTGTGCTTTGGACACGGCTTTCTTGGCGCCCTTCTTGGAAACTTTCGACGGCTCAGGCATTTCTTTATTCAACTTCAAGCACAGAAATAAACTGGACGACCTGCAGCGCGGCTTAAATAGGCAGTGTGTCCCCGCCCTATGCTAATGAGGAATCGGCAAAGTTAGGTTCCCATTGGTAGATTTTGACGAATGAAAATTAGTATTTCAATCTAACATTTTGAATGGGTAATGTGAACTGGCGAAACACCCATCCCAGGGTGACACAATTAGCAAGGTTTATTGGCAATAAGAGGACTTGCCATTATTGGCAACAGTAATAGAGTGTTGGGAGCAGTTCATTCCTGAGGTCTTTCGTTCTGGGTGGAAACGAAATGAATGGACACAAAATATTGTCTTTTTATTAATGTGGAATATGTTCATTGTGTATCTCTTTCTATCATTCCATGAGTTTTCCCCTTTGCCTGTGGTTGATTTCAGCTTTTGAGAAAATATCAAGATGAAGAATGATTGTATATCAGTAGCACAGGTGTTTCAGTGATAGGTGCAGACATTGTGGATTCTTACACTCCACAAAGATAGTTTGAAAGATCCAGTCACCCATTGCTTTTCTGTTTATGTTCTTAAGTTTCAGGTGACTATTAAGAAGATTATCAGTTTATGTATTCAAATTCATGCCTGAGATATCTTCTATCATTTTAGTCTTGGAATTGGTTGAAGAAGTTTGCCCTGATTCTGTACATCTGTGCTTTGATTAGTTTTCAATTTTGTTCATTATGCAAAGACACACATGGCATTAGCGATCAGTCTTTCCATGATCATGACTGCTCTTAGCAATCTTTTCCACAGCAGTAGACTGCAATTACCTTCATCTGGGCAGTGTCTTCACAAGTTTTGGTTTTGACATCTATTAAAACAGGTATACCGAAGTATAGGCCAAACATTATTTTTGGCTTCGTTGAGGTTGCAGGGTGGAGGCAGCTGTATATATTTGTTATGGGTTGCTGCCCATGTTGGAGTTGAACAAAATGAAGTAGCAGACATTCTAGCGAACCAATCAGTTAATTTTAAGGATATCAATATCATAGTGCCTTTGCATATAGGGGAGATGAAACATATAACTAACTAAAACATCAATTTGATCACTGTAGCAACAATGTTTGGATAAAGAAACTAAAGGATGGCATTTATATCAAATTGAGATGATGGTGAAAACTCGGATAATGTGTATAAAAGGAGGGAAGAAGTTATATTTTCACGTTTACATTTTGGAAGTACTAGGTTGAATAACTCCTTGTTCACAATTAATATGCACGATATGAGTATTTGTATGGAGTGCACTTCACAGGAAATTGTGCAAAATCGATTGATTAAATGCAATTCCCATGAAATGCAAAGGAAGCATCTAAATTTAACATGGAAAGCTTGTTCGGATATCACTGCCATTGTAATCTATGTCTGTATTTGATGTTCTGAAAAGCAATAAACATTTCGATATTTTTTTGAGGGAGAATTTAATTGGTATTCTTCCTGTCTCTTTCCTCCACACTCCAGGTCAGGTGCTGGTAATGCACCTCGTGTTACTCTGCCCACTGCCATTAAAACTTACAAGAAGAATAACGATTAGAAAGGATTTTTTTCCTTTAAATCTCATCAACTTGATTTCATTGGATATTTTTAAGAGGTAAAAATATATACTGATGAGGGTAGTTTCTGTGTTTGACTCACCACCTTCAGGGAAAAGTTCAAGGTAGATGTATTGGTATTACTGTGGAGGAACAGGAATTACAAAAGCATAAGAGAGGTGCTGACCAAGTTGACTGAAAGGAGAGGCTGGAGTTTTTGGTAACAATTTGGGAGGAACAAGATAGATACTTTCCAAAGTTGAAGAATTTCGCTCACAGTTTACTTTGTTCCATAGATGCTGCTTGGCCTGCTGAGTTCCTCCAGCATTTTGTGTGTTGCAAGCATGGATAGAAGATTGGCTGATTGGCAGGGGGCAAAGAGTGTGAATAAAAGGAGCCTTTTTTTTCTGGGTGCCCTACTCTTTTAGTAGTGCTTTCAATTGTTAGGAAAACTATTAATGCTATCCTTGAAACAGGAAGTTTTCCAGATGCCTTCAAAACTGTGGCTGTCAAACCTCTACTAAAAAGACAAACCTCGAAAGTGAGGTACTAGCTAGCTGCAGGACTTTCTCAAAACTTCCCTTCCTGTGTAAGATTCTTGAGAAAGTAGTATTCTAACAACTCAACATTCTGAATGAGAAAAACATTTGAGAAAGTTTCAGACAGGCCCTTACAAAATCTGTCAGAAACCTTAGGTTCAGCACTGAGAGAGGAAGGAAGTGAACATTTCAAGTCAGAATTTGGAAAGTGAAGCAAAAGCAAGTTTGTTTTAAATTTGCAGAAAAGATTGGGGAGAGCTCGATGGGATGAAATTAGTAACGGTATAAACCAATACCAGGTGGAACAGGCTTATGGAGGCAGGGAAGAACAGTAAATATGATTATCATTGATCAGGTTTCTAGCAGCAGAGTATGTAGAAGGGCACATTACATATTACGTACTACAGAGTCTGCTCCACCATCCAATACGGGGTGTTTTATAATAACTCTTAAACCCATTCTCCTACTTTCTCCGGGGAAACTTTGATTCAGTTACTGGGCAAGAACCAATCAACATCCAATTGCAGTATACCCAATATCACGGTCGCCTTAAGTATGTCAAGCAAAGAATTCCACAGAGTCGCTACACTATGTCATGGTCCGGCATGAAGTCTGCGTTCCGGCTCACGGTCCGGTCGGTCGACACCAGACTCCGGGTCTTCCGGCTGTCCTTTGTCTCATTTGGGCTTAATCGTAGGCACCTGATTCTCCTCTTGGGGCCGGGAATATAAGTGACCCTGGGTTCGAGTGTAGGTGCTGGTTCGTCTCGTCAGTATCCTGTCCTTGCCTCTGTGTGGGTTTGTCCCGTCGGTTTCCTGTCCTCGCCTCCGCTGGGTAAGTCAGGCCGTCATTGCCGTTACGGTCATGCTGGACTGTTCCCTTCCTTCCCTCTGAAACCTGGCCTGAAGCCCTGCTGGAGTCTGGAGCCTTGCCTCGCCACGCCTTGCCTCGCCTTGCCTGTGTCTGCAGCCTCGCCCTGTTTGGAACTGTCTCTTTCTGTCCACGCCTTCGCTAGGCAGGTCCGGCCGTTTGCTGCTACCTAGCGTTCGAAACTGTCTCGTCGTGTTCAGCGTTCTGTGTAATGAGTCCCGGCCCTACGTCCTTTACCCAAGGAGAGGTCCCAGACTCTGTGTTCTGCGTTCCTGCTCTCCCTCGAACAAGGCTCTGTGTTCTCGTTTTGTCCATGTGCCTCGCCCAGCCCAGGAGCACCTTGCCCAGCCCGGTGCTGGGATTACCTCGTCCTGTGCTGGGATTCCCTTTTTCTGTCCAGGAGTCTCACGTCCAGCCCTGTTGTCTCTCCTCGTCTTGTAGCCACGTCTTGTCCTCGCCTGTTTCTAGAGTCCGAGCCCCAGAAAAGACCCAGGTTCTGGGTCCTTGCCCAGTTTCTGGCTCGATGTCCAAGCCCATGTTCCTAGTTCCCAGTTCTATGTCCTGGTTCCACTATCTCGTCAAGTCCTAGCCCAGGCTCGGGAGTCCTTGTCTCGTCCAGGGCTTATGTCGTGTCCAGCGTCCTTTCTTCCTCTCTTCCATTGTTTCCTTCTCACGCCTTGTCCTGTTCCTGGTAGTTCAGTGTCTGTGTCTTGCTTTTGGGTCCACTCCCAACGTCCCATGTATGACAGTCTATTGTTAAAGAAATTACTGCTTATCTCTGTTCTAATAGATGGATACACTATTGACCCGAAAGGAAATAACAGTGTGACAGTAGCATTACAAGTGCACAGATATATAGAAATATTAGAAGACAAGTAAAAAGAATAAAAAAAAGTTACATCAAACAGTCTAACAGGAGGGAAGTCAGCACTTCCTCTGCTATAGGTTGACTCATTATCGACCCTAATAGCCGAGGTAAGAATGATCTCATAGCGCTGTTTGGAGGAAGGCAGTTCTAGCTGTCTATTACTAAAACTGCCCCTGTGTTCAGCCAAAGTGGCATGAAGGAGGTGAGAAACATTGTCCAGAACAGGTCAATCTTTTTTTTTACTTTTAATTGATCAGGTTAAACAATTGCTTACTAAAAGGTCCCCATTGTCTTTATCATTAATTGGTTGAATCAATGCTATTAAGATGATTATTTTACCTAAATTTTTATATTTATTTCAAGCGCTACCAATTTTTATTTCTAAATCCTTTTTTATATCGTTAACTCTAAAACTTGTTCATACATATGGCAGAATAAAAATCCTATGTTAAGTAAAACATATTTACAGAAGTCGAAAAAGGATGGTGGTTTGGCATTGCCGAATTTAAGATTTTATTACTGGGCAATTAATATCCGATATTTAATATTTTGGACACAGGACTTGGATGTAATTCAAAGTCCACAATGGGTAAATCTTTTATTTATTTTTTTAAACATTTTTTAAAAAACGTTTTTATTGTTTTCAAATAGTTACAGAATAAATGTGTATGAAAAAAATGTGTTACCCAGCCCCCCTCCCCTTAACCCCTCCCCTCTAACATCCCTATTAAAAAAATAAGTAAGAAAAAAAAGGAATGCCTGGATATTGGAGGATCCCCACATGCTCCATGGAGTTCGTAATAACTTTAGTATATATATTTATTTCTTTCCCCAAGTAACCAATTATTTCATCTTCGGAGCACCTATATATTTAATCCTGTCTTTTGTAAATAAGGGCGCCAAATTTTCAAAAATGTTTCATATTTATCTCTTAAATTATAAGTAATTTTTTCAAGTGGAATACAGCCATAAATTTCGTTCTTCCAACGATCTATACTTAGATATGTATCCGATTTCCAAGTCACTGCAATAGCTTTTTTGGCTACTGCCAATGCAATTTTTATAAATTCTTTCTGATATTTATTCAATTTGGATATCGGTTTTATCCCTTCAATATCACCTAGTAAAAGTAATATTGGGTTGTGTGGAAGTTGTATTCCAATAATTTGTTCCAGTAAAACTCTTAAATTTGTCCAAAAAGGTTGAATTTTAGAGCAAGACCAAGTAGAATGTAAAAAAATACCAATTTCTTGGTTACATCGGAAACACTGATCAGATAAATTTGGGTTTAATTTGTTTATTTTTTGTGGTGTAATATATAATTGATGTAAAAAATTGTATTGCACTAATCTTAACCGAACGTTTATTGTATTTGTCATACTCCAAAGACATAGTCTTGACCAGTTTTTTTCTTCAATTTTGATATTCAAATCACTTTCCCATTTTTGTCTTGACTTATGGACTCCTTGTTTAATTGCCTGTTTTTGAATCAAATTATACATACAAGAGATACATTTTTAAATCTTTCCGTTTTGAATTAAAGTTTCTATTTCATTGGGTTTCGGTAGTAACATTTTTTGACCTAACCTTTCTCTTAAATAAGCCCTTAGTTGAAGGTAACAAAAAAGAGTGTTGTTTGATACTTTATATTTATTCTTTAATTGATCAAATATTAATATACCTCCTTCAAAACAATCTCCTATATATCTAATCCCTTTTTGAAACCAATTATATAAAAGTTGATTATCCATTGTAAAGGGAATAAGTCTATTTTGAATTAAAGATCTCTTTGCTAATAAGGATTTCTTTGTCTCATCGTCAACATTTATCTTATTCCATAAATCAATCAAATGTTTTAATATAGGAGATACTTTCTTTTACCGTATCCATTTAGATTCCCATTTATATATAAAGTCTTCTGGTATGTTTTCTCCTATTTTATCTAGTTCTATTCTGATCCATGTCGGTTTATCTTTCTCAAAAAAAGATGCAATAAATCTAAGTTGATTTGCTTTATAATATTTCTTAAAATTTGGAAGTTGTAACCCTCCTAGTTCAAATTTCCATGTCAATTTTTTCAACGATATTCTTGACATCTTACCTTTCCAAAGAAACTTCCTCACATATTTATTCAGCTCTTGAAAAAACTTCTGGGGTAATTGTATTGGTAGTGATTGAAATAAGTATTGTAATCCAGGGAATATATTCATTTTTATGGTATTTACTCTACCTACTAATGTTATTGGTAATACCATCCATTTATCAAGATCTTCTTGATTTTTTTTCAATAGTGGTAAATAATTTAATTTGTATATGTTCTTTATATCATTACACAATGGGTAAACCTTGAATGTAAATCGGTACAAGGGTTTTCATTGGGATCTATTTCAGGAACTTTGCTTCCCTTTGTTCTTTCTAAATTGAATAAACAAATGTTTAAAATATACACTACGTATAGAAAACGAAGGGTGTAACATGCTTTCGGGACTTCTTCTTGGATAACCGTTTCATGTCTTTTGAAGAGTTGTCTCATAAACATAAGCTGCCCAGGTCCAATTTTCAGATAGTTACAAATTAGAAACTATTTAGGTAATATGTTACATACTCTTCCGAATTAATATCCAACTGATATCACGGGAAAAAATAGGTTTAAACTCTGATCAGAAGGGTTTAATCGCAACTATTTATGATATGATTATGAAAATACAGCCAGGCACATCAGATGAAATTAAAAATGAATGAGAAAAGGAACTTCAACTTTCCTTATTTACAGAGAAACGGGAGAAATTTTTCCAATTAGTTAGCTCTTGCTCTATATGTGCTAAACATGCGCTGATACAATTTAAGGTGGTGCATAGGGCTAGCTCGTTTTTACTCTCATATAAATCCTGTCTGTGATAGATGTCATTCTGAGGATGCTTCTTTGACTCATATGTTCTGGTCTTGTCCTCTTTCAGAGAAATATTGGCAAGACATTTTTGGTATTATTTCAACAGTTTTGAGTACTGATTTACATCCTCATCCTATTACTGCAATTTTCGCTTACCAATGGTGGAACATAGTTATTTATCCTCTTCAGCTCGTCAGATGATTGCATTTGTTACATTAATGGCTAGAAGATCCATTTTATTGAATTGGAAAGAGATTAATCTTCCGACTACATTCCATGGTTTTACCAAACTATACCTTGTTTAAATTTAGAAAAATATCAGAAGTGTCACTTTTGACCCTTCGGTTAAGTTCGAAGAAACTTGGAGACCATTTATTCAACACTTTCATATGATGTAACTTGACCTTTTCCGAATCCTTTTTATTAACCTTGGATAGAGGAGCGGAGTTATTGACATTATTGATTGTATCCAATGTAATATAATAGCCTAGTTTGGTTTGGTTTAGTTAATTTAGTGTTTTTTTAATTTCTAATTTGTTTTTTTTATATATGTTTTCATTTTTTTCTACCGTGTTTAATTAAATTAACAGCTTGGGAGGCTTAGTACATTTGTGTTATGTATAGCTTTTACTCTTATGTATTTCAAAATTTCCCCCATTACCTCAAATAAGATTTACCTCATCGGTGTCCGTTTCATCATTAAACTTTAGAACACTGACTGATATAAGTGACTGAGATGCCCCAGTATCCCGAAGAATTTTTACTTGTACTTGTACCGGGGAGGACCCTTCATTCACTGACACTAATCCTTCAGATATAAAAGGAGGTTAAGATCGCAATTAGGGGTTGAACTTCTTTCGAATATCCTGAACCCTGTCGGGTTTTGTGTGCTTCAATGTTTTGCATACAGTCATCTGGAACGTCCTCCTTTTTCTTCTTCTTCATACTGAAACAGTTAAACATAACATGCCCAGATTTCTTACAATAGTGACAAATAGGACCGAAAGGTTTTCCCTTCACTTGCCTCCCTTCATCCTAACCTTTTTCACTAGTCCCCACTTTAATTTCTGGTTTACACTGACTATCCATGTTACTTTTTTGGAAGGTTTTATTTGGTGTAAGCTTAGCTCTGTGAATTAGGGCAAACTCATCCGCCAATTCAGCTGACTCTTGTAATGTGGTAGCGTCCTTCTCATTCAAATGTGCCTTTATGTCGTCAGGGATGCACCTTTTAAATTATTCAATTATAACCAACTATTTTAAGTTGTCAGAAACATCACCCACATTTTTGGATGTGCACCATCTCTCAAAACACACAGATTTCTCATAGGCAAATTCTACCTAAGTTTGGATCAGAGAATTCTTTAGATTACTAAACAGTCTATAAGCTTCTGGAACCAGCTCATAAGCCTTAAATATAACCTGCGTCACAAAATCTTAACCGGCTGCCTGCTTAACGGATGAAGTCGTATAAATTTGTTGTGCTTTACCTTTAATTACGCTTTGTAAAAGTATTGGCCATCTATCTTTCGGCCACTGTAAACTCTGAGCAACTTTTTCAAAATGTTGGAAGTATTTATCAACTTCTGCCTCATTAAATGGAGGAACCAATTTAACTTCTTGACTAGCAACAAACGGTTTCCTAGAACTAGAAGCCTGATTCTCGGACATTAACCTCGTTATCGCTAGCTCAAATTTTCTCTTTTTATCTGCTTCTCTAGCTTCAAATTCCCTCTGTTTATTTGTTCCTCTTTCCGCCATCTCCATTTTAAATTTCTCTATCTTCATTTGCTCCAGTTGTAGCTGCATCTCAAGATTACTTACTGGAAACTTCTCTAACAACTCCTCATCACACACATCTACAGCTACATATTGCTCAGCTATCTTCCTTTGAATCATCGATTATGTCGTAGCCGTTATTATCCCTGTAAGTTTAAATTCCCTAGCAATTTAAAGCACCTCACCATTTTTCGCTTTTCCTAATGCCGCTGGGGTTGGTGATTCCAGAAAACTCCCAACGTCCATTGGTGCTGAATTCCAGACACAAACCAATTAAACAAAAAGAATTAGGTATTTCCCCTTTCCCCAATTAGATAATTAATTAACCAATAAACTCCAAATTGCTCTTATCGTGTAACGAGCCCCCGATTTTATGTTACGTGGAAGCAGCAATAGTAGATGTGGAATGGAGTCAGGATATTATCGAAAAACAACAGAATTTATTAACACTGAAGCAGAAACATAGAAAAGTAAACAAGCGAATAACTTAAAACGAAGCTAACACCGCTATGCCTGTTTTACCTGTTGTTCTTTACCTTGTTCGTCTATAGCTCCCAGACGGTTAAACTTAGAAACAATTCGTAACAGAGTCTTATGGAGCATAGTCTCAGAATGTCAGTACAGAAAGTTTCGAAGTGCAGCGAAGAGACGATCTTGAAGACGGAGATTCAAAATGCAACGAAGAAACGAGTCTCGCAGACATACGCCAAAACCGGCCACCGTACCTTTCCAAAGGCGATTCCGCAGAGGCATCAGCACCTTTTGAACGGTAATCTCCCAAATCGGCCACCGTACCTTTACAGTAGCAGCGAGTTCACACTGCGGTCTGTTTCGAAGAGTCCACAAAAAAGTGCGATTTTCACCACGCAACTGACAGGAGAAGTCCCTTTTCCAGGACTGGCCACCACACACCCGAGACCTTGCAGGGGTTTACCGAAGTGGTGCTAAAATCCACGTTTGAATTATGAAATGTCAATCACCTCCAAAATATACAGTGTCATCGACTATCCACTTCCTTTTAGGTTCGATTGAAGCTTGGACTCTTCACTCTCACGAAAGACTCTGCTGTCCAAACACAACGACTCTCCACCAAAGTAAATCCCTGGAGAAATCTGCGCTGCTCCTTTTATACTGTTGGGGTAGGTCATCGCGTGACATTCACAGAAACATAGTCACAGTTTTTCAGTACATCACGTACTGTCCCAAGAATTGATACTGGGTTACATAACACGCAGATTCCCAGTACGTCACGTACCGTCCCAGGTGTTGAAACTGGGGTTCATAGCACACCTTAGATCAAGAGTCGTTGTATATCTGAATGACAAGGGACGCTCCTTTGATAGGATCTTGGCAATTGTAGGGATGACTTGCAGTGGACTGAAAAGCTTGAGAATGTAGATATTAAGGAAGAGGATGTGCTGGAGCTTTTGGAAAGCATCAAATTGGATAAGTCACAGGGACCGGACAGCATATACCCCAGGGTGCTGTGGAATGCGAGGAAGAAGATTGCTGAGGCTCTGGCAATGACATCTGTATCATCAATGGGGACGGGAGAGGTTCCGAAAGACTGGAGGGTTGCGGATGTTGTTTCTTTCTTCAAGAAAGGGAGAAGGGATAGCTCGGGAAATTATAGGTCAGTGTGTCTTACTTCAGTGGCTGGTAAGTTGATGGAGAAGGTCCTGACAGGCAGGATTTATGAACATTTGAAGAGGCAGAATATGTTTAGGAATAGTCAGCATGGCTTTGTCAAAGGCAGGTCGTGCCTTACAAGCCTAATTGAATTTATTGAGGATGTGATTAAACACATTCATGAAGGTAGAGCCGTAGACGTAGGGTATATGAATTTTAACAAGGCATTTGGTCGGTACCCAAAGCAAGGCTTATTGAGAAAGTAAGGAGGCATAGGATCCAAAAGAACATTGCTTTGTTGATCCAGAACTGGCTTGCCCACAGAGGCAAAGAGTGGTTGTAGACGGGTCATATTCTGATTGGAGGCCCGTGACCAGTGGTGTGCCTCAGGGATCTGTTCTGAGACTCCTAATGTTTGTGATTTTAATAAAGGAACTGGATAAGGAAGTGCAGGGATGGGTTAGTAAATTTGCTAATGACGCAAAGTTTGGGGGTGTTGTGGATAGTGTGGAAGGCTGTCAGATATTACAACGGGACATTGATAGGTTGTGAAACTGGGCTGAGATGTGGCAGATGGAGTTCAAACCAGATAAGTGTGAGATGATTCATTTTGGTAGGTCAAATATGATGGCAGAATACAGCATTAATGGTAAGACTCTTGGCAGTGTGGAGGATCAGAGGAATCTTGGGGTCCGAGACCATAGGACACTCAAAGCTGCTACGTAGGTTGACTGTGTGGTTCAGAAGACATTCGGTGCATTGGCCTTCATCTATCGTGAGATTGGGTTTAAGAGCTGAGAGGCAATGTTGCAGCTATCTGGGACCCTGGTCAGACCCCACTTGGGATACTGTGCTCAGTTCTAGTCACCTTACTACAGGAAGGACGTGGAAACCATTGAAACGATGCAGAGAAGATTTACAAGATTGTTGCCTGGAAATAGAAGCATGCCTCATGAGAATAAGTTTGAGAACTCAGCCTTTTCACTTTGGAGCGGAGGAGGATGAGAGGTGAGCTGATAGAGGTGTACAAGATATTGAGAGGAATTGATCGTGTGGACAGTCAGAGGATTTTCTCCAGGACTGAAATGACTAACACGAGATGTCGTCACGGGGACGTTTTTTACGCAGACAGTGGTGAGTGCGTGGAATGGGCTGCAGTTGGCGTTGATGAAGGCGGAAACGATAGGGTCTTTTTTCTGAGACTCCTGGTTGGCTACATGGAGCTTAGAAAATAGAAGGCTATGGGTAAGGGCTAGGTCGTTCAGAGGAAGGGACATGTTCGGCACTGGTTTGAGAGCCGAAGGGCCTGTATTGTGCTGTATTTTTTCCATGTTTCTAAAACAATGTGCACATTTTGGACAGGGGTAACAGGTGGTTTGAAAGAGAAGTTAAAGAAGACATCTTTGTCAATCTGAATATCCCGTCCCTGATCAGAGTGGGTGGGGGTGCGACACCAGCTAATCGCATTGCAGTCCTAACATCTTTACCTCTGTGTCTCCACAACAGTTCACACCTCCATTAATAGAAAGATAAGATTAATGACTCTCTTATGACCACTACAACTCTAATTGACCCTCATCTGATTGCAATACCTTTAAACAACTCACAGATTTTATAAACTGGAAAACTATCCTCCACGGATAGAACTGACGAAGCCTCTCGGATGAGTGGCAAAATGTCTGCTAGACAACACAGGAAGTCCAATTGTCTTGGTTTACTGCTGCTTGATAGTACATTAATAGTAATCCCCGAAATTCCTCCATGCCCAGGGTGTATTTCAGGCCCAACCCTCTTTGTTGAGTCGTTGTGATTCCTGGTCGGGTAAAACTCAGAACTGATAATTATGGCAAAGATAGAGACAATAATTCACATTGAATAGATTGGATATATTTTTAAAAGCTGGTCAATTTATTTATAGAAATATAGAAACATACAAAACCTACAACACAATACAGGCCCTTCGGCCCACCAAGCTGTGCCGAACATGTCCTTACCTTGGAAATTACACAGGGTTACCCGTAGCCCTCTATTTTTCTAAGCTTCATGTACCTATCCGGGAGTCTCTTAAAATACTCAATTGTACCACCTCCACCACTGGTGCCGCAGCCCATTCCACGCACTCACCACTCTCTGCGTAAAAGACGTATCACTGATATCTCCTCGGTACCTACTTCCAAGCAACTTAAAACAATGCCCTCTCATGCTAGCCATTTCATCCTTGGGAAAAAGCCTCTGACTATCCATCTTGCGTCTCGTCATCTTGTACAATGCGTCTCATCATCTTGTACACCTCTATCATGTCACTTCTCATCATCCGTCGCTCCAAGGAGAAAAGGCCAAGTTCACACAATCTATTCTTTCAGGCATGCCAGAGTTTCAGAAATCTCCTCCCACGCTTCCCACAGTAGCCTGGGGCACATCCCGTCCGGTCCTGGTGACTTATCCAACTTGATGCTTTCCAAAAGCTTCAGCAATTCCTCTTCCTTATTATCTACATGCTAAATCTCTTCGCTCCGCTCTAAGTCATCCTTACAATCGCTAAGATCCTTTCCCGTAGCGAATACTGAAGTAAAGTATTAAATACCTTTGCTATCTCCTCCTGTTCCACACTCAATTTTCCACTGTCACACTTGATTGGTCCTATTATCTTACGTCTTATCCTCCTGCTCTTCGCATACTTGTAGAATGCCTTGGCTTTCTCTCTGCAAAGGCCTTCTCATGGCCCCTTCTGGCTCTCCTACTTTCATTCTTAAACGCCTTCCTGCCGGCCGTATAATTTTCTAGATGCCTATCACTACCCAATTTTTAAACTTTTCGTAAGCTCTTCTTTTCTTCTAAACTGGATTTCAAACAGCCTGTATACACCTACCATCTTTTCCCTGACTGATTGGAACGTACCTATGCAGAACCCCACGCAAATATCCCCTAAACATTTGCCACATTTCTTCCGTACGGTTCCCAGAGAACATTTGTTTCCAATTTATGCTTCCATATTTATCTATCTATCTGTCTGTCTGTCTGTCTGTCTCTCTCTCCGTCTGTCTATCTGTCTATATGTCTATGTCCCTGTATAGGTAATTATCTATCAATACGGATATTGATTCATTAACGAATTGTGATACAGTGTGAAATAGGCACTTCCTATTCTTCCAGACGCGCCGCCCAACCATGCCCCGTTTAAATCCAAACCTAATGACGAGAAAATTTACAACGACCCATTAAACTAAAAACCGGTGGGATTGTGGGAGAAAACCGAAGTACCTGGAGGAAACACAATTGGTTACGGGAAAATTGCAGTTTTTTTTTTTAACAGACTGCGGCTGGAATTGAACCTGCTGGTATTGAAAGCGTTTTTGTAGACGGTACCGTACCTTGGCGCCCCAATTGATGCACATGTTGTTTAAATGCAATGCGTCAAATGAAGTTGATTAATTATATGCAATTCATAATCTCTTGAAGCAACAATCAAACAGAAAATCCTCCCGAAAGAGCACAACATTCGATGAACGGGCAAATGCAGAATAATAATTTCATTAACTACAGAAACATGGTCATAGTCAACTAGTTCCTAAAAGCAAATGGCTTTTGGACCAACATGCAGACCCTAGGTCTAGCAATACTGTGACAACATTGATCACGTTTCTCAGGATGATTTTGTTCTACTTGTTTCCGTTCTCAAACAGATTGTGTATAATTTATGTTTAATTTATATTTTATTTTCTTGTGAATGATGCTTATATGTTGCCCTGGGTGTGTGATGCTCCTGCTTGTAGGTTTATCGTTGCACCTGCGCATATATGGAGTTGTGCAGTTGAGTGTAAACTCAACTTACTCACTGAATCTTCTCCGAAAGGTTGTAAACATCTGAGTATCATAGAAGTAATCAGTTATGTTCAGTTGCCATGAATTTATTCTGGGGTTACCTTTGCATCTGAAAATCGTTACATGTGCACCTGGGCTTTTTTCTCGATTTTGACTGACACAACTGCGGGTGTTGAATCGCAAATTAGACAATGAAATCAAGTCATTTGGATTTCGGGTCGACTGTTGTTGTATCCAGTGATATTAGATTAGCACGATCAGGTAGCGCCGAAGGAAATGATCAGCCATGATCCTGATCAGTGATTGGCCTGGCGCCATGACGTAATTGGACTGTTTCCGTTACCGTATTTCATTACAAAACACTTAGATCTGATTTCAAATTCTGGGGCTGAACTACTGTGTTGGCTCTTAACGCAAGCAGCATACTTCATTGTATGCTTAAGTGTACAGTGCTATAAATAAATTACTCTGAACCTGAATCTTAATATGAATGTGAAACAGGCTACATGGCCTTTTGCGGATGCAAAGGACTTGGATCAAAGTCCAAATGAGGTGCACAGAAGGTACCAGAGATATTATTGGTTCAATTTAATATCAGAGAGCGTATTCAGTATACAACCTGAAATTCTTACTCTTGGCAGGCATCTTCAAAACAGCGAAAAAACCCAAATAACGTTTCCCTACAGAAACATTACAACCCCAAGGACACCCCCCCCCCCCCACACACACACACGCAGAAGCAGTAGCAAAATATTCAGCACTTCTCCCCGGTGCAATTGCTGCAGCAAAATCATCAACCTTCCACCACCCACCATGAAAGCAATAGTGAAGCTTCCAGAGACCATGATCTGGAGTCCATCAAAAACTACTGTCCATTCAATCACTTCGACATCTCAGACAGTCTCTCTCTATCTCTCCTGCCATAGGAAAGTGGACATCCATAGCTCGCAGTATTAATGTTATAATTTAACTGGTCACTTGTCCGTGCCACCGAAACAGACAGACAGAGACAGACAAAGACAGAAACAGAGACAGACAAAGACAGAAACAGAGACAGACAAAGGACAGAAACAGAGACAGACAGCCAGAGAGACAAAGAGAGACAGCGAGACAGAGAGACAGAGACAGTACTGATGGGTGTGTGTGTGAGAGAGCGAGTGTATGCGTGTGTGTGTGCGGGGTAGGACGAGAGCGCGAGAGGGAAAGGCAGAGTATACGTGGACTTTGTGTGTGTGCGCGTGAGAGAGAGAGGCAGAGAGAGGGGGCAGAGACGGTGTGCATGGTTGTGCGGAGAGAGGGAGGGGAGAGGGAGGGAGAGGGAGAGAGAGGGGGAGAGAGGGGGAGAGAGGGGGAGAGAGGGGGAGAGGGAGAGGGAGGGAGAGAGGGAGGGAGAGAGGGAGGGAGAGAGGGAGAGAGAGAGATCGATCTCGATCTCGATCTCGACTGCAGGGTCCGAGGACAGCTACGCACACAGCCCGCTCTGTCGGTGCTTCAATCTCCCGCGATGCTTGAGTCGGTGATATCGGCGAAGAATCTTGTCGTCCTCAGGGTCGCATCCCGAAGATGCGTGTCGTAACATCGAAACATGGAGACATCGAAACGCCAAGACGCTCGGCGAGTTCCGACAGCAAAAACCCACTATTCATGTAGAACCGTAGTTTGAGCTGCATCTGCAGATTATGGTCTCCGACAGGACCCCAGCCACCTTGAAAAAAAGTAAAAAAGAGACTCGAGTAGAGAAAAATTAAACTGTTTCAGTCAGATCTGCAAAAACCTCTGACGGCATCTTTAGCTCCTAACACTCCTATTGCAATGCAGATGTAATTCAAAGGTAGGATTATCTATGGCAGTCAAGATAAATTCTGCAGATGCTGGAGGTCTGAGCAACACCCACAAAATGCTGGAGGAACTCAGCAGGCCAGGCAACATCCTGAGTTCCTCCAGTATTTTGTGTGTGTTTATCAATGGCAGTGTTAAATGGTGGAACGGAATCCAGGAGTCTGAATAATTAACTTTTTCTCCAGTTCTCTTTTTTTTCTACTAACCTGGAACACAGACGTCACATCTCTTGAGAAATAATGAATGAAACAATGAATCAGCCGGTGACCAGATCGCAAGGCAGATAGAATTGTGAATTCTATGTATTCAATGGATTGTCACAAGGGTAAGATGACATTTGCCTACTTCACACATTTCAAAACTATTTTCAACTGGTAAATATTGCTCGGTAATATGGAGCAGTCTAAATTCCACTTGATCACTGTCTTGATCGGCACCTTACCTCTTGGTGAATATCGAGAAGCCTGTTGCCCCTTCTACAGCTTCACGTCTGCATAGACCGTGCTGTCATCGGCGTGGGTTTCAAAGCGTTCTTTCTTGCCCTGAATGTCAAAATTCTTTAGTGAATCATTTGAACGTATCTCTTATCTGTTAAAGGCTGATACACCATTCTATCGGCAGATCAGCAGTTACATGCGGTATCAACAAACTGTTTGCAGTGGGTCTGGACCAATGTCTGTGGGCGCAACGATAGCGCAGCGGTTAGTGGGACGGTATTACAGCTCAGGGTATCCCCAGAGATCGAATTCAATTTCCTGCGCCGTCTGTAAGGAGTTTGTACATACACCCCGAGGACTGGGTGCGTTTTTCCCGGAGATTTCCTCGCTCAGTTCAAACGTGTGTCGGTTAGTAGATTAATTGGTCATTGTAATTGTCCTGTGGTTATCCTCGGGTTAAACTGGTGTGTTGCTGGGCAGCACGGCTTGTTAGTCTGGAGGGGGCCTGTTCCGCGCTACATCGTGAAATAAATAAAATAAATAAATAACAAATGTCTGAGCGCTGCTAATCACAGATGCAGACGGTTAAGCCAGTGCAAGGTTGTCGTGTTAAGATCAAGTGGGATCGGCTTCTTTCACGAGCATATGAGAATATGACTCAATAAAATGATCAAACGTGAGCTGTTGGCCTTACAGCCTTAACGAAACCAACACACTAATCTTTAGTTGCAAGAGCATCGAACAAGGTAATACAGTAAATGAAATAGGACAGAGATAACCCAAGTAACTATTGCAACAGAGAATGTATCAGTCAAGGGAAGCATATAATTGCTCCGTTTACTCGAGAATATCCTACATGCTCCAGATGTCAAAGATAGTCAAAGTTGCAAATACAGAGAATTACCTACACTTTAACCCCGGGAGGCCTGTTATCCGCCTCCGCAGCCCCCCCCCCCCCCACCAATAACCCTGCGCATCAGTTCCTATGGATGGCGCAAAGTACGAATCAGAAAATAAGTATCGCTCACAATCAAATCACGTATAGGTTGCGAGATGATGCATGGGTCCCTCCACGCAATTCACTTCTCTATGCTAGAATTATGTCCCATTCAATTTTTTAAATAAAAAAATGCATGCTTTTTTAAATATAATGCTGGATGTAACCTACTCGGCGGCCCGCAGATGAATAGTCAACTCTCTCAAAGAAAGGACTTATATCTTAAATGATAATGAAAGGAGGATTTTCAACTCACTTTTTGTTTCTTTGTTCGCGGTGTTAACTTGAGATCAGCATCTGTACAAAATTAAAATCAAGGCATGAATGTTTAAAATACTACATACAACATTTATAAAAGCCTGGCTAGATGCGGTCTTTCTGAGGTTTCCAATTACCCAAAAAACCTACACGCGTATTTTTGCAGGAGGAAAGAAATGGGATCACCCTAAAGAAGGGACGTGCAAACTCGTGACAGACAGCGCCAGAGCTCAGAAGTGAATTGTGGATACATGTGACGTAGCTGCGTTGCGGTTTCTTTCACTGCGTCATGAACTGCTGTTTCATCTATCTGGGAACCTTTGCGTGCTCTGCTTGGCGGTGGTTGCATACTTATTTGCGATATCCCAAAGGACTTAGGAGCAGAATAAGGCCATTCGG